>NW_026910110.1:0-8000 GCF_963691925.1 Scomber scombrus
AGAGAGAGAGAGAGAGAGAGAGGCTCTGAGATGATCAGGCTAAATTTAAAACCCTGTCAGTAGTTTTAGGTTTTTGTCCTCTAGCAACAACAACAGTGAGTCGTGGTTCATTCACAAAATGCCTGAGCCGACAATGAACTTACAATACTGTTCAGTTAAACTCTGTCTGGATAAATGACGTACACTATTAATTAAAAGCAAAGAAAAAGCTGTAATTCTCTATTAATTAAACACTTTAAAAAAAAACTGGATACCAAGAATCAAAAGATATTGAAGTAAAATTGATTTATAATATGATCATTTGAGAAATATTTGTTATTTTTTGCGAGATAAATGACGTAAACAATGAATTAAGTAGCAAAAAAAAATCTGTTTCCTATTGATTCACTAATATATTAATCAACTAATCATTTAATCCAACTATTAGGAACATGACACAACTATAAAAACTAAAAAACTATATTTATAGTTTTATTTATTTTATTCTATTTCTTTAAAGGCACCGTGTACATTAGAAAACCTAAATTCTGCCGTTATTATTCGGTTTTAAAGGCCATTTAACTGCTTTATTATGTCTGAAAACTTAACTCTGTTAAAAATATACTCATCCTGAGACTCTTACATTGGTAGAAAAACATATATACACATTAAAACCTGTATACTGATGTCTTTAAAGAGCCACATGCATTGATTCTGCCTTCTTCATCATGTTAAGAGTGAACTGAATGAACTGTTTTTTAGTTAAACTTTAAGCCGACGTTAGTGACGCTGGTTAATATATGAAGAGTGTGGTGTTCAGTTCATAGCTAACTGCTGCTATTATTTTAACATTATCCTGGTACAAACAGGCCTTAATCAGCCGTGCTAGTGGAACATTAGTGGCTGCAATGAACCCTGGTGTCACGCATCCAAGCCCGGCAGCCATTAGGATAACCACAAAAAAAAGAAGATACAACCTGGGGGGGCGCTGCGCATGGGATGGGATGGGATGGGAGGGCATGGGAGGGGGGTGGGGGGGGGGGGGGGGGGGGCTATAAATAGACTCGGCTTCTTCTCACAACAAGTGACTGTCTCCGAGGCTGATGGGACACGTACCGTAGGCCTACACCAGCCTCGTCATCGCCACTGAGCGCCACACTACTACCTCCTCCACCTCCTCCACCACCTCCGCCTTCACTGCTGCTGAAACTATAACAATCATCAGACTCATAACAGTGATTACAGACCCACTGTCAACATCAGTGATCATAAAAAAAAAGGAGGAATGGTCACTTTAAAAAGCCTGGAGGAGAGAATAACCTCTGTGTCCTTTCACATTATATCAAATCACTGTTTTTTTTCTTCTTTTTTTTGGCTCTGTATTCTGCTGCTAGTTGTAAGAACTCTGTAAACTCTTGTTAGGTGTTTATTACTAAAGGAAAAGTTTCTTATTAACAGGCTAAAAGACACACGTTGACACATTTGGACGCTCATCTGTGAATGTTTTACTATAAAGGTTAACTTACTCTTCTTCTACAGATGATGACCCTCTGATTCGAGGCTGGGAGTCACTTAAATAATACAAATAAAGCACAGAGAAGCAACTTGATATGAAAAATGACACCAAATTATATCTAAACTAAAGAAAGAAAAAAACATAAACATTTAAAAATCATCTTTTTTTCTTTTTCTCATCTTCTCTTCTGAAACGACCAACTTTGATTTATCCTCGAGTTACTGTCACCGTTATTGAGATGAACCATTAACGTCGTTGCTATGGTTACCTGCAGCCAGCTTACTGTATTTAAAGCGATGTTTGAGGTGTCCCTAAATACACTTTTATAGTATGATATTACAATATGGTAAAGGATACAATACAATACAATAACAATGATTATTTTATATTTATCAGTATTTCTGTTTGTCATATTTAAATCATAGTATTACAAGTTAAAGATGGATTTTTGGACAAGTTGTTGGTTGAAGTATTGGTGAAATGTGATTTGTTGTTGTAGCTCGTGTCAATTAATGAACATTTTAGCAACTAACGATTATTTTTAATTGATTAACCTCATTTTATGGACAATTGCAAAAAAAAAAGAAAAAAGAAAAGTGTATTCATGTATATATAATATATGATATGATATCGATATCAGTATTTGAACTTTACAAATAATTAAGAATATTGTCTGTAATTGTGCAGTGTCTTAATCTTTATAACACACACACAAACACACACACACTCAACACTACATTTGCACAGTTTCTCTAATAAAACCGCCCTAATCTGGCAAAAAGCTCTTAAAAAAGCAGAAACCAGAGCAGCCACTATGTCTGTAGCAAACCTACGATAACCTTTCTCCTCCTGATTACTGCAAGTTCATCACAAAACTCAAAGCAGGTAGCCTAACAGTTGTATTATTGATTATTTCTTCCACCCTAGTAGTACCACACATGCAGGTTATCAGTGCATGAAACTGGATTTGTGTCCATCTAAATGCCCACACACACACACACACACACACACACACACACACACACACACACACACACACACACACACACTATATGACCATTACACAGCTGTCTGTCTGCAGCTGGGAGCCAATGGGGGCAACCTGTGTGACTGGTAACACATTTCCCTCTGACCCCTCAGATTATGATTAGCTCACATTTTGCAACCCTGTAGCTCAGTATATATATATATATATACTATAACTGAGCTGTGAATGGTTAAAAAGAAGAAGCTGCCCCCCCTCCCTCCTCATATAATAGCAGGTATCATCATTCATCATTCATCAAAGTAGGGGTCATTTGATTAACACCAGGCAGTCTGTTATCAGGAGCAACTTTACCACCTTCTGGCAGTAATACACTAGTATTACTGACGTGTTAGATGTTCTAGAGGCAAACATTTATCATTCATTTATATAATAACTTAATGATAATGATGATGTCTCACATGATGGACCAATCATATCCTCACAGATTTAAAAAAAGAAACCCAAGCTTGCTCCATTATCGGACACCCTCAATGACAGGTGTCGTGCCACGATTTCTGCGTCCGATAATGGAACTAAGCGAGCATCACAGACTTAAATGAATTAAAAACAACGTCAAATAAACGCAGCTTGAAAAGAGAGAGAGAGAGAAGGAAAAGAGAGAGAGAAAGAGGAGAGCACAGGCTGCCATGTTATTATATATATTTATATATATGTGAGTGTGTGTGTGTGTGTGTGTGTGTGTGTGTGTGTGTGTGTGTGTGTGTGTGTGTGTGTGTGTGTGTGTCATCGTTTTGGTGAGGGAGAGATAAATGAAGGGAGCGAGGTTAATACCACAGCACGTCAATCGGAGAGCATCGTTTCCTTTTTTTATATTTTATACACTTTGAAATATTTTCACTCATCCAGATGTGACAATACGAACAAAAACCGTGTTAAAATTTAGTGTATGGTTGCAAAAATTGGTCAATTTCTGGTGTCATCATTACAATAATGTCAGACAGGGTCAGTGTCCGATAATGGGTGTATCGGTCTCTCGCCAGCCCCCTCCTCTCAGTTGTCCGATAATGCATGCACTGGTATTTGTGTTGTATTGTACAGCGAGGTTATTATATATTTTATAGAGAAAATACAACTAACTCATCCAGATTTCACAAATATGTATGGTTACAAAAAAAAAAGCCCCCCCAAGCCCCAGTTGTCCGATAATGGAATCACTCGCATTTGTATTTACCTGTAATGGGAAAGAGGCGCTCTTGTTGCCCACGTATCCCCGGACTACATGGCTCTGTATGGACAGGACACGGCACTCCATGGCGGCTCCCGGTCAGCCGAGGAGAGACACGCAGATGTATAATCCCACCCGGTTACTTCAGCGATAATCGATAATCACTTTGACTGCATTACAGTAGCTAAAAAACCCAAAAAAAGAGGGAAAAAACACGATCTATTAACACCGCTGGTTACCTAGAAACAGCGACCGTTGGCTTTCCAGCTGTGTGTTCGAACGTGTGAGTGAGAGAGGAGAGCGCGAGAGAGAGGAGGGGAGCGCGCACGTACACACAAACAAACTCATACACATACACATGTACACGGGCACGCACACACACGCAACCACGCCGACATTCTGCACAGGCGATCTGCGTGACCGCCTAAACCTAATGACGTCACGGCAGCGCATCCTCTTCATGTTCATCATCACAGCAGAGATGAAGAAGGTTACAGATTAATAGTTTAGATATTTAGATATTTAATATGTTATAAGTAATGTAACTATTTCAATGACTTCATCAAAGTAATGTAACTTATTACATTTGATGACTTTTCTAATGTTCTAACCAATGTTTCCAGCTGTTAGGGTAAATGTTCCCATTAAGCACCAAAATCTAATTCCAGCTGTTTTTCATGGATACTGACATGATTTATAAGGGAGATCATTTCTTATAAAGCAACATTTATCTCTCATTTGAAAATGTATTCATTAGTTCATGTAGATTTTGGAATATAAAATAAAGATATTTGATGAATAAAGTGGGTTTAATTGGTACTGTGACTCCATTTAAGCTCATGTGTGCTCCTAATAAGCCCACATCATGATTTATTTACTAAATATTAAAAAATAATATTGATTTCATAGAATTAAAAACATCAATATATGTATTCAGTAACATGTTAAATATTAAAAAATGAGGAAAAAACCCTCCTGAGTAAAATGTTAAAGGTCTGACTTCAGATGTAACCTCCTTTGTAATCATCAACATTTTCATCAGTAACTGTAATTTAATGACACATTTCTTCTCAGTAATTAGTTACATTTATTTATGATTAAATTACGTAATACTGTAACACATTAGTTACTCTGCATGTATGTAATTTCAACACAGCACAGGCTGTTAGAGTTTTAATTGCTTTTTGTTTTTTTATAGTGTTTAATTGAGTACATTTAGGCCATTGTTTGAACTCTTTGCTAAAGGCAATAACACATGATGTCCTTTTGCAAATTTCCCCATTGTGGGACTAATAAAGGAATATCTTATCTTAATATCTTATACATTTAGATTTATGGATATGGAATTAGGCTGTTATAATAATAATAAGTGTCTTCTGAGTATTATTTTCCAGGTGATCAAACAATACATTCTTCCAAAGTGAAATAAAACTTTCATCAATATTTTCAGTAATGAAAGCACAAGAAGCCAGAAAGTCTTCACTTTAAAAAAAAAAACATTATTTGATAGAATTAATGAATGAATGTAAAATAAATTGTACTAGTCATTAAGTGCAGATTAAGCCGAAGCTCTTCTTCCATACCATCATCGTCCTGATCATTAACACAACTCTACTCTGTTCTAATCTATTGCTCCACTTTACACAGCCAAACTGTTTCAGAAAACCTATTTCATGAAGTTATTGTTCAATCAGTGTTTTCTGTCCATTATACGTCACTGGCCACTTCATTAGGTACACCTGGGCAATCCAATACAACAGTACTGGGTACAGTAGTGGGTGGTGGTGTACTGGAGGGCGTTATATTAAAGAGTGTTTCTAATATTTCGTCCGACTTAATTAACATAGATGAGACACTTTTCAATATAATGCACTCCAGTACACCATCACCACCCACTACAACCTCAATAATAAACATAAAGTAGAATTATCACCTTTCTGACAATGCCAACAAAAACTGAAAGTGTATAAGCTCCATAAAAGTAGAGTTTATGGCAGAGCTGTTGCATTGGATTTGATTAGCTTGCACAGGTGTACCTAATGAAGTGGCTGGTGAGTTGTGTATGTCATCATGTACAACAAATACTAACAGAAAATACAACATTTGGACAATTAATTAACAAACAAATGAGTCATTTCTAACCCTCTCCAAACCAATCATCAATCATCAGTCATAAGCATCTTTACCATCCTTCAATTCTCCCTATCCTTACATCTAGCAGCACAGGTAACATTCAATATTAACACTATAGAGCATCACTGACAGGAAAATAAGTGAAAAAGGAGAAGAAATGAAATTAAAACTGTGATATTGGCTCGATGTTTTAGTGACATTCAGTACTTTTCCACTAGCGCCTGCAAGTTTCTGCATATTCAGTCTCATTATTTTGGAGTCTAAATCATTTCTGTTGCTTCGATGATTCAATCTTTCTGAGTTGGCGTATTTTCAATCGAGTCCAGTTATTCATGATTAACGTGCACAGTGAGAGAAAGACATTTTTTCATTCTTTGAAGAGACGCACCGCTGAAGTTATGTAAATCTCAGAGTTATCCATGATGGTGGTGTTTTTGAGAATAAGAGTGGATATATTACACAAATGTGTCGTTTAGTTAGTGTTAGACAGATGTGAAGAAATGCTGTTTGTTGTTTTAAGGATGGGGGCTGGTGCTGCACTCAGTTTTATATATGTGTCTGTGTGTGTGTGTGTGTGTGTGTGTGTGTGTGTGTGTGTGTGTGTGTGTGTGTGTGTGTGGTTGTGACTCACACCATCATCTCTATCACAGAGTCGTGACTGAGGGAGGATTTGACTTGGCAAAGATTGCCTCCGTCACCACACACACACACACACACACACACACACACACACACACACACACACACACACACACACACACACACACACACACACACACACACACACACACACACACACACACACACACACACACACACACACACACACACACACACACAGTCGGCAGTGATGGAGAGAAAGTATGCAGAGTGCATGTAGATACAAATATAGCCCCAAAAAAAAAAAAATGCAGCTAAAGAGGAGGAGAGTCAGTCATAGAAGCAGAAACAGAGAGAGTGGATGGAGATAAATGGAGCCAAATAGAAAGATGTTGAACTGACAGCTCCACCTGCTGTTCATCAAGCACCTCGACAGGTAGCTCTGTGACGTGCTTTAATTGCAGGTCACACAAACACACACACACACACACACACACACACACACACACACACACACACACACACACACTGATCATCAGAGAACACGAGACATACTCTGTTTAAAGTGCTGCTTTTAATAAAATAAAATCTTTTCTATCATTATTGCAAAATTCAAAACACACATTCAAGAAAATACACTCTCTCTTATTCTAACAGCTAATAAGCCAAAAAAGAAAAACACACTTGATATGCTTCCTCCTCTCTCGTTTTCTCTGTTCTGCAGTGGATGAAGAACTGAAACGAGGATGGAGGTGAAAGAGTAGCACTGAGAAGAGTAGCAGCAGCAGGAGGAGGAGGAGGATCATTTGGAGTCCTGATCCATCGTGGGCTCTAAAGAGAGAGAAAACAGAAGAAGTTAGAGTGCATTTTTGTTTTCTTATGTCTCTGTACACAATTTAATGCATCAGTGCAGTGAAAAATGTGAATTAATCATCTGCACTGTGGTGTTATAGAGCTGAGACATCATGTTCCAGAGGTAAAAATACACACATCATTCATAATCTCCATAGGAAAATCGGATTAGTCGCCACAGCAGTTATCGGAGAAAAAAACGACTCAACGCACTAAAACTGAAAGAGTTCATCAGTCGGGTTCATCACGTTACCATGGAGATCTTAGCTACTCCTCAGTATAAGAGCCAGATCGATACAAGATTTTTAAAAACTCAATACCAAACAATATGAGAGAGTATTTACATAAACATACATATAGATAATGAATATTGGTTATAATAATGGTGATTTAAAATAAGGCCATTTTGCAGTTAAGGATGTTTTACAGTTGAAAAATGAACTTCTGCCCTCTGGTGGACAAATGATGTAATAGTCATTTCTGATTTACTAAAACATATTTTTGGCATTTCTGTACATTTCTTGTTATTTATTGGCCAACATTAAATAAAAAACTTCAGATAATATTGGCTATGGTTGCAATTAGTGATTATTTTTTATTAGCAATTAATCTGTCATTTATTTCCTCAATTAATCAGTTACTTATTTGGTCCATAAAATGGTGAAAAATGACATTAAAAGTCCAAGATGACATCCTCAAATATCTCT
>NW_026910111.1:300000-413911 GCF_963691925.1 Scomber scombrus
AAATCCTTCACAATTTTCCCAAAACGCCCCAACTGTGCTTGATTTTGCTCCTCTCTGACTCAGTCCGCCCCCCTGGCCCCTTTTTGCAAGGTTTGGGAAAATCCGCATTTTTGACTTTTTCGACACTACCGGCCCTGTCGTTTTTTTCAATTTTTGCCCACTTTGGAAAATCCTTCACAATTTTCACACAACGCCCCAACTGTGCTTGATTTTGCTCCTTTCTGACTCAGTCCGCCCCCTGGCAACTTTTAGCAAGGTTTGGGAAAATCCCCATTTTTGACTTTTTCGACACTACCGGCCCTGTCTTTTTTTCAAATTTTGCCCGGTTTGGAAAATCCTTCACAATTTTCACAAAACGCCCCAACTGTGCTTGATTTTGCTCCTTTTTCACCCAGCCCCCCCCCTCTGGCCTCTTTAAGCAAAGTTTGGGAAAATCCCCATTTTTGACTTTTTCGACACTACCGGACCTGTCGTTTTTTTCAAATTTTGCCCACTTTGGAAAATCCTTCACAATTTTCTCAAAACGCCCCAACTGTGCTTGATTTTGCTCCTTTTTGACTCAGTCCACCCCCTGGCACCTTTTAGCAAGGTTTGTGAAAATCCCCATTTTTGACTTTTTCGACACTACCGGCCCTGTCGTTTTTTTCAATTTTTGCCCACTTTGGAAAATCCTTCACAATTTTCACAAAACGCCCCAACTGTGCTTGATTTTGCTCCTTTTTCACCCAGCCCCCCCCTCTGGCCTCTTTAAGCAAAGTTTGGGAAAATCCCCATTTTTGACTTTTTTGACACTACCGGCACTGTCGTTTTTTTCAAATTTTGCCCGGTTTGGAAAATCCTTCACAATTTTCCCAAAACGCCCCAACTGTGCTTGATTTTGCTCCTTTCTGACTCAGTCCGCCCCCTGGCAACTTTTAGCAAGGTTTGGGAAAATCCCCATTTTTGACTTTTTCGACACTACCGGCCCTGTCTTTTTTTCAAATTTTGCCCGGTTTGGAAAATCCTTCACAATTTTCACAAAACGCCCCAACTGTGCTTGATTTTGCTCCTTTTTCACCCAGCCCCCCCCTCTGGCCTCTTTAAGCAAAGTTTGGGAAAATCCCCATTTTTGACTTTTTCGACACTACCGGCACTGTCGTTTTTTTCAAATTTTGCCCGGTTTGGAAAATCCTTCACAATTTTCCCAAAACGCCCCAACTGTGCTTGATTTTGCTCCTTTCTGACTCAGTCCGCCCCCCTGGCCCCTTTTAGCAAGGTTTGGGAAAATCCCCATTTTTGACTTTTTCAACACTACCGGCCCTGTCTTTTTTTTCAATTTATGCCCGGTTTGGAAAATCCTTCACAATTTTCTAAAAACGCCCCAACTGTGCTTGATTTTGCTCATTTCTGACTCAGTCCGCCCCCCTGGCCCCTTTTAGCAAGGATTTGGGAAAAATCCCCATTTTTGACTTTTTCGACACTACCGGCCCTGTCGTTTTTTTCAAATTTTGCCCGGTTTGAAAAATCCTTCACAATTTTCCCAAAACGCCCCAACTGTGCTTAATTTTGCTCCTTTCTGACTCAGTCCGCCCCCCTGGCCCCTTTTAGCAAGGTTTGGGAAAATCCCCATTTTTGACTTTTTCGACACTACCGGCCCTGTCTTTTTTTTCAATTCATGCCCAGTTTGGTAAATCCTTCACAATTTTCCCAAAACGCCCCAACTGTGCTTGATTTTGCTCCTTTCTGACTCAGTCCGCACCCCTGGCCCCTTTTAGCAAGGTTTGGAAAAATCCCCATTTTTGACTTTTTCGACACTACCGGCCCTGTCTTTTTTTCAAATTTTGCCCGGTTTGGAAAATCCTTCACAATTTTCACAAAACGCCCCAACTGTGCTTGATTTTGCTCGTTTTTCAATCAGCCCGCCCCCTGGCCCCTTTTAGCAAAAATTTGGGAAAATCCCAATTTTTGACTTTTTCGACACTACCGGACCTGTCGTTTTTTTCAAATTTTGCCCACTTTGGAAAATCCTTCACAATTTTCTCAAAACGCCCCAACTGTGCTTGATTTTGCTCCTTTCTGACTCAGTCCACCCCCTGGCACCTTTTAGCAAGGTTTGTGAAAATCCCCATTTTTGACTTTTTCGACACTACCGGCCCTGTCGTTTTTTTCAATTTTTGCCCACTTTGGAAAATCCTTCACAATTTTCACAAAACGCCCCAACTGTGCTTGATTTTGCTCCTTTTTCACCCAGCCCCCCCCCTCTGGCCTCTTTAAGCAAAGTTTGGGAAAATCCCCATTTTTGACTTTTTTGACAGTACCGGCACTGTCGTTTTTTTCAAATTTTGCCCGGTTTGGAAAATCCTTCACAATTTTCCCAAAACGCCCCAACTGTGCTTGATTTTGCTCCTCTCTGACTCAGTCCGCCCCCCTGGCCCCTTTTTGCAAGGTTTGGGAAAATCCGCATTTTTGACTTTTTCGACACTACCGGCCCTGTCGTTTTTTTCAATTTTTGCCCACTTTGGAAAATCCTTCACAATTTTCACACAACGCCCCAACTGTGCTTGATTTTGCTCCTTTCTGACTCAGTCCGCCCCCTGGCAACTTTTAGCAAGGTTTGGGAAAATCCCCATTTTTGACTTTTTCGACACTACCGGCCCTGTCTTTTTTTCAAATTTTGCCCGGTTTGGAAAATCCTTCACAATTTTCACAAAACGCCCCAACTGTGCTTGATTTTGCTCCTTTTTCACCCAGCCCCCCCCTCTGGCCTCTTTAAGCAAAGTTTGGGAAAATCCCCATTTTTGACTTTTTCGACACTACCGGACCTGTCGTTTTTTTCAAATTTTGCCCACTTTGGAAAATCCTTCACAATTTTCTCAAAACGCCCCAACTGTGCTTGATTTTGCTCCTTTTTGACTCAGTCCACCCCCTGGCACCTTTTAGCAAGGTTTGTGAAAATCCCCATTTTTGACTTTTTCGACACTACCGGCCCTGTCGTTTTTTTCAATTTTTGCCCACTTTGGAAAATCCTTCACAATTTTCACAAAACGCCCCAACTGTGCTTGATTTTGCTCCTTTTTCACCCAGCCCCCCCCTCTGGCCTCTTTAAGCAAAGTTTGGGAAAATCCCCATTTTTGACTTTTTTGACACTACCGGCACTGTCGTTTTTTTCAAATTTTGCCCGGTTTGGAAAATCCTTCACAATTTTCCCAAAACGCCCCAACTGTGCTTGATTTTGCTCCTCTCTGACTCAGTCCGCCCCCCTGGCCCCTTTTTGCAAGGTTTGGGAAAATCCGCATTTTTGACTTTTTCGACACTACCGGCCCTGTCGTTTTTTTCAATTTTTGCCCACTTTGGAAAATCCTTCACAATTTTCACACAACGCCCCAACTGTGCTTGATTTTGCTCCTTTCTGACTCAGTCCGCCCCCTGGCAACTTTTAGCAAGGTTTGGGAAAATCCCCATTTTTGACTTTTTCGACACTACCGGCCCTGTCTTTTTTTCAAATTTTGCCCGGTTTGGAAAATCCTTCACAATTTTCACAAAACGCCCAAACTGTGCTTGATTTTGCTCCTTTTTCACCCAGCCCCCCCCTCTGGCCTCTTTAAGCAAAGTTTGGGAAAATCCCCATTTTTGACTTTTTCGACACTACCGGCACTGTCGTTTTTTTCAAATTTTGCCCGGTTTGGAAAATCCTTCACAATTTTCCCAAAACGCCCCAACTGTGCTTGATTTTGCTCCTTTCTGACTCAGTCCGCCCCCCTGGCCCCTTTTAGCAAGGTTTGGGAAAATCCCCATTTTTGACTTTTTCGACACTACCGGCCCTGTCGTTTTTTTCAATTTTTGCCCACTTTGGAAAATCCTTCACAATTTTCACACAACGCCCCAACTGTAATTGATTTTGCTCCTTTCTGACTCAGTCCGCCCCCTGGCAACTTTTAGCAAGGTTTGGGAAAATCCCCATTTTTGACTTTTTCGACACTACCGGCCCTGTCTTTTTTTCAAATTTTGCCCGGTTTGGAAAATCCTTCACAATTTTCACAAAACGCCCCAACTGTGCTTGATTTTGCTCGTTTTTCAATCAGCCCGCCCCCTGGCCCCTTTTAGCAAAAATTTGGGAAAATCCCAATTTTTGACTTTTTCGACACTACCGGACCTGTCATTTTTTTCAAATTTTGCCCACTTTGGAAAATCCTTCACAATTTTCTCAAAACGCCCCAACTGTGCTTGATTTTGCTCCTTTCTGACTCAGTCCGCCCCCCTGGCCCCTTTTAGCAAGGTTTGGGAAAATCCCCATTTTTGACTTTTTCGACACTACCGGCCCTGTCTTTTTTTTTCAATTTATGCCCGGTTTGGAAAATCCTTCACAATTTTCTAAAAACGCCCCAACTGTGCTTGATTTTGCTCATTTCTGACTCAGTCCGCCCCCCTGGCCCCTTTTAGCAAGGATTTGGGAAAAATCCCCATTTTTGACTTTTTCGACACTACCGGCCCTGTCGTTTTTTTCAAATTTTGCCCGGTTTGGAAAATCCTTCACAATTTTCCCAAAACGCCCCAACTGTGCTTAATTTTGCTCCTTTCTGACTCAGTCCGCCCCCCTGGCCCCTTTTAGCAAGGTTTGGGAAAATCCCCATTTTTGACTTTTTCGACACTACCGGCCCTGTCTTTTTTTTCAATTCATGCCCAGTTTGGTAAATCCTTCACAATTTTCCCAAAACGCCCCAACTGTGCTTAATTTTGCTCCTTTCTGACTCAGTCCGCCCCCCTGGCCCCTTTTAGCAAGGTTTGGGAAAATCCCCATTTTTGACTTTTTCGACACTACCGGCCCTGTCTTTTTTTTCAATTCATGCCCAGTTTGGTAAATCCTTCACAATTTTCCCAAAACGCCCCAACTGTGCTTGATTTTGCTCCTTTCTGACTCAGTCCGCACCCCTGGCCCCTTTTAGCAAGGTTTGGAAAAATCCCCATTTTTGACTTTTTCGACACTACCGGCCCTGTCTTTTTTTCAAATTTTGCCCGGTTTGGAAAATCCTTCACAATTTTCACAAAACGCCCCAACTGTGCTTGATTTTGCTCGTTTTTCAATCAGCCCGCCCCCTGGCCCCTTTTAGCAAAAATTTGGGAAAATCCCAATTTTTGACTTTTTCGACACTACCGGACCTGTCGTTTTTTTCAAATTTTGCCCACTTTGGAAAATCCTTCACAATTTTCTCAAAACGCCCCAACTGTGCTTGATTTTGCTCCTTTCTGACTCAGTCCACCCCCTGGCACCTTTTAGCAAGGTTTGTGAAAATCCCCATTTTTGACTTTTTCGACACTACCGCCCCTGTCGTTTTTTTCAATTTTTGCCCACTTTGGAAAATCCTTCACAATTTTCACAAAACGCCCCAACTGTGCTTGATTTTGCTCCTTTTTCACCCAGCCCCCCCCCTCTGGCCTCTTTAAGCAAAGTTTGGGATAATCCCCATTTTTGACTTTTTTGACACTACCGGCCCTGTCGTTTTTTTCAAATTTTGCCCGGTTTGGAAAATCCTTCACAATTTTCCCAAAACGCCCCAACTGTGCTTGATTTTGCTCCTTTCTGACTCAGTCCGCCCCCCTGGCCCCTTTTTGCAAGGTTTGGGAAAATCCGCATTTTTGACTTTTTCGACACTACCGGCCCTGTCGTTTTTTTCAATTTTTGCCCACTTTGGAAAATCCTTCACAATTTTCACACAACGCCCCAACTGTGCTTGATTTTGCTCGTTTTTCACTCAGCCCCCCCCTCTGGCCTCTTTAAGCAAATTTTGTGAAAATCCCCATTTTTGACTTTTTCGACACTACCGGCCCAGTCTTTTTTTCAAATTTTGCCCGGTTTGGAAAATCCTTCACAATTTTCCCAAAACGCCCCAACTGTGCTTGATTTTGCTCGTTTTTCACTCAGCCCCCCCCTCTGGCCTCTTTAAGCAAATTTTGTGAAAATCCCCATTTTTGACTTTTTCGACACTACCGGCCCTGTCGTTTTTTTCAAATTTTGCCCGGTTTGGAAAATCCTTCACAATTTTCACACAACGCCCCAACTGTGCTTGATTTTGCTCCTTTCTCACTCAGCCCGCCCCCCTGGCCCCTTTTAACAAGGATTTGGGAAAATCCCCATTTTTGACTTTTTCGACACTACCGGCCCTGTCGTTTTTTTCAAATTTTGCCCGGTTTGGAAAATCCTTCACAATTTTCCCAAAACGCCCCAACTGTGCTTGATTTTGCTCCTTTCTGACTCAGTCCGCCCCCCTGGCCCCTTTTAGCAAGGTTTGGGAAAATCCCCATTTTTGACTTTTTCGACACTACCGGCCCTGTCTTTTTTTCAAATTTTGCCCGGTTTGGAAAATCCTTCACAATTTTCCCAAAACGCCCCAACTGTGCTTGATTTTGCTCGTTTTTCAATAAGCCCGCCCCCTGGCCCCTTTTAGCAAAGATTTGGGAAAATCCCCATTTTTGACTTTTTCGACACTACCGGCCCTGTCGTTTTTTTCAAATTTTGCCCGGTTTGGAAAATCCTTCACAATTTTCCCAAAACGCCCCAACTGTGCTTGATTTTGCTCCTTTCTGACTCAGTCCGCCCCCCTGGCCCCTTTTAGCAAGGTTTGGGAAAATCCCCATTTTTGACTTTTTCGACACTACCGGCCCTGTCTTTTTTTTCAATTTATGCCCACTTTGGAAAATCCTTCACAATTTTCCCAAAACGCCCCAACTGTGCTTGATTTTGCTCCTTTCTGACTCAGTCCGCCCCCTGGCAACTTTTAGCAAGGTTTGGGAAAATCCCCATTTTTGACTTTTTCGACACTACCGGCCCTGTCGTTTTTTTCAAATTTTGCCCGGTTTGGAAAATCCTTCACAATTTTCCCAAAACGCCCCAACTGTGCTTGATTTTGCTCCTTTCTGACTCAGCCCGCCCCCCTGGCCCCTTTTAGCAAAGTTTGGGAAAATCCCCATTTTTGACTTTTTCGACACTACCGGCACTGTCGTTTTTTTCAAATGTTGCCCGGTTTGGAAAATCCTTCACAATTTTCCCAAAACGCCCCAACTGTGCTTGATTTTGCTCCTTTCTCACTCAGCCCGCCCCCTGGCCCCTTTTAGCAAAGATTTGGGAAAATCCCCATTTTTGACTTTTTCGACACTACCGGCCCTGTCGTTTTTTTCAAATTTTGCCCGGTTTGGAAAATCCTTCACAATTTTCCCAAAACGCCCCAACTGTGCTTGATTTTGCTCCTTTCTGACTCAGTCCGCCCCCCTGGCCCCTTTTAGCAAGGTTTGGGAAAATCCCCATTTTTGACTTTTTCGACACTACCGGCCCTGTCTTTTTTCTCAATTTATGCCCGGTTTGGAAAATCCTTCACAATTTTCCCAAAACGCCCCAACTGTGCTTGATTTTGCTCCTTTCTCACTCAGCCCGCCCCCTGGCCCCTTTTAGCAAAGATTTGGGAAAATCCCCATTTTTGACTTTTTCGACACTACCGGCCCTGTCGTTTTTTTCAATTTATGCCCGGTTTGGAAAATCCTTCACAATTTTCCCAAAACGCCCCAACTGTGCTTGATTTTGCTCCTTTCTGACTCAGTCCGCCCCCCTGGCCCCTTTTAGCAAGGTTTGGGAAAATCCGCATTTTTGACTTTTTCGACACTACCGGCCCTGTCGTTTTTTTCAATTTTTGCCCACTTTGGAAAATCCTTCACAATTTTCACAAAATGCCCCAACTGTGCTTGATTTTGCTCGTTTTTCAATAAGCCCGCCCCCTGGCCCCTTTTAGCAAAGATTTGGGAAAATCCCCATTTTTGACTTTTTCGACACTACCGGCCCTGTCTTTTTTTTCAATTCATGCCCGGTTTGGAAAATCCTTCACAATTTTCCCAAAACGCCCCAACTGTGCTTGATTTTGCTCCTTTCTGACTCAGCCCGCCCCCCTGGCCCCTTTTAGCAAGGTTTGGGAAAATCCCCATTTTTGACTTTTTCGACACTACCGGCACTGTCGTTTTTTTCAAATGTTGCCCGGTTTGGAAAATCCTTCACAATTTTCCCAAAACGCCCCAACTGTGCTTGATTTTGCTCGTTTTTCACTCAGCCCCCCCCTCTGGCCTCTTTAAGCAAATTTTGTGAAAATCCCCATTTTTGACTTTTTCGACACTACCGGCCCTGTCTTTTTTTTCAAATTTTGCCCGGTTTGGAAAATCCTTCACAATTTTCACACAACGCCCCAACTGTGCTTGATTTTGCTCCTTTCTCACTCAGCCCGCCCCCTGGCCCCTTTTAGCAAGGATTTGGGAAAAATCCCCATTTTTGACTTTTTCGACACTACCGGCCCTGTCGTTTTTTTCAAATTTTGCCCGGTTTGGAAAATCCTTCACAATTTTCCCAAAACGCCCCAACTGTGCTTAATTTTGCTCCTTTCTGACTCAGTCCGCCCCCCTGGCCCCTTTTAGCAAGGTTTGGGAAAATCCCCATTTTTGACTTTTTCGACACTACCGGACCTGTCGTTTTTTTCAAATTTTGCCCACTTTGGAAAATCCTTCACAATTTTCACAAAACGCCCCAACTGTGCTTGATTTTGCTCCTTTTTCACCCAGCCCCCCCCCTCTGGCCTCTTTAAGCAAAGTTTGGGATAATCCCCATTTTTGACTTTTTTGACACTACCGGCCCTGTCGTTTTTTTCAAATTTTGCCCGGTTTGGAAAATCCTTCACAATTTTCCCAAAACGCCCCAACTGTGCTTGATTTTGCTCCTTTCTGACTCAGTCCGCCCCCCTGGCCCCTTTTTGCAAGGTTTGGGAAAATCCGCATTTTTGACTTTTTCGACACTACCGGCCCTGTCGTTTTTTTCAATTTTTGCCCACTTTGGAAAATCCTTCACAATTTTCACACAACGCCCCAACTGTGCTTGATTTTGCTCGTTTTTCACTCAGCCCCCCCCTCTGGCCTCTTTAAGCAAATTTTGTGAAAATCCCCATTTTTGACTTTTTCGACACTACCGGCCCAGTCTTTTTTTCAAATTTTGCCCGGTTTGGAAAATCCTTCACAATTTTCCCAAAACGCCCCAACTGTGCTTGATTTTGCTCGTTTTTCACTCAGCCCCCCCCTCTGGCCTCTTTAAGCAAATTTTGTGAAAATCCCCATTTTTGACTTTTTCGACACTACCGGCCCTGTCGTTTTTTTCAAATTTTGCCCGGTTTGGAAAATCCTTCACAATTTTCACACAACGCCCCAACTGTGCTTGATTTTGCTCCTTTCTCACTCAGCCCGCCCCCCTGGCCCCTTTTAACAAGGATTTGGGAAAATCCCCATTTTTGACTTTTTCGACACTACCGGCCCTGTCGTTTTTTTCAAATTTTGCCCGGTTTGGAAAATCCTTCACAATTTTCCCAAAACGCCCCAACTGTGCTTGATTTTGCTCCTTTCTGACTCAGTCCGCCCCCCTGGCCCCTTTTAGCAAGGTTTGGGAAAATCCCCATTTTTGACTTTTTCGACACTACCGGCCCTGTCTTTTTTTCAAATTTTGCCCGGTTTGGAAAATCCTTCACAATTTTCCCAAAACGCCCCAACTGTGCTTGATTTTGCTCGTTTTTCAATAAGCCCGCCCCCTGGCCCCTTTTAGCAAAGATTTGGGAAAATCCCCATTTTTGACTTTTTCGACACTACCGGCCCTGTCGTTTTTTTCAAATTTTGCCCGGTTTGGAAAATCCTTCACAATTTTCCCAAAACGCCCCAACTGTGCTTGATTTTGCTCCTTTCTGACTCAGTCCGCCCCCCTGGCCCCTTTTAGCAAGGTTTGGGAAAATCCCCATTTTTGACATTTTCGACACTACCGGCCCTGTCTTTTTTTTCAATTTATGCCCACTTTGGAAAATCCTTCACAATTTTCCCAAAACGCCCCAACTGTGCTTGATTTTGCTCCTTTCTGACTCAGTCCGCCCCCTGGCAACTTTTAGCAAGGTTTGGGAAAATCCCCATTTTTGACTTTTTCGACACTACCGGCCCTGTCGTTTTTTTCAAATTTTGCCCGGTTTGGAAAATCCTTCACAATTTTCCCAAAACGCCCCAACTGTGCTTGATTTTGCTCCTTTCTGACTCAGCCCGCCCCCCTGGCCCCTTTTAGCAAAGTTTGGGAAAATCCCCATTTTTGACTTTTTCGACACTACCGGCACTGTCGTTTTTTTCAAATGTTGCCCGGTTTGGAAAATCCTTCACAATTTTCCCAAAACGCCCCAACTGTGCTTGATTTTGCTCCTTTCTCACTCAGCCCGCCCCCTGGCCCCTTTTAGCAAAGATTTGGGAAAATCCCCATTTTTGACTTTTTCGACACTACCGGCCCTGTCGTTTTTTTCAAATTTTGCCCGGTTTGGAAAATCCTTCACAATTTTCCCAAAACGCCCCAACTGTGCTTGATTTTGCTCCTTTCTGACTCAGTCCGCCCCCCTGGCCCCTTTTAGCAAGGTTTGGGAAAATCCCCATTTTTGACTTTTTCGACACTACCGGCCCTGTCTTTTTTCTCAATTTATGCCCGGTTTGGAAAATCCTTCACAATTTTCCCAAAACGCCCCAACTGTGCTTGATTTTGCTCCTTTCTCACTCAGCCCGCCCCCTGGCCCCTTTTAGCAAAGATTTGGGAAAATCCCCATTTTTGACTTTTTCGACACTACCGGCCCTGTCGTTTTTTTCAATTTATGCCCGGTTTGGAAAATCCTTCACAATTTTCCCAAAACGCCCCAACTGTGCTTGATTTTGCTCCTTTCTGACTCAGTCCGCCCCCCTGGCCCCTTTTAGCAAGGTTTGGGAAAATCCGCATTTTTGACTTTTTCGACACTACCGGCCCTGTCGTTTTTTTCAATTTTTGCCCACTTTGGAAAATCCTTCACAATTTTCACAAAATGCCCCAACTGTGCTTGATTTTGCTCGTTTTTCAATAAGCCCGCCCCCTGGCCCCTTTTAGCAAAGATTTGGGAAAATCCCCATTTTTGACTTTTTCGACACTACCGGCCCTGTCTTTTTTTTCAATTCATGCCCGGTTTGGAAAATCCTTCACAATTTTCCCAAAACGCCCCAACTGTGCTTGATTTTGCTCCTTTCTGACTCAGCCCGCCCCCCTGGCCCCTTTTAGCAAGGTTTGGGAAAATCCCCATTTTTGACTTTTTCGACACTACCGGCACTGTCGTTTTTTTCAAATGTTGCCCGGTTTGGAAAATCCTTCACAATTTTCCCAAAACGCCCCAACTGTGCTTGATTTTGCTCGTTTTTCACTCAGCCCCCCCCTCTGGCCTCTTTAAGCAAATTTTGTGAAAATCCCCATTTTTGACTTTTTCGACACTACCGGCCCTGTCTTTTTTTTCAAATTTTGCCCGGTTTGGAAAATCCTTCACAATTTTCACACAACGCCCCAACTGTGCTTGATTTTGCTCCTTTCTCACTCAGCCCGCCCCCTGGCCCCTTTTAGCAAGGATTTGGGAAAAATCCCCATTTTTGACTTTTTCGACACTACCGGCCCTGTCGTTTTTTTCAAATTTTGCCCGGTTTGGAAAATCCTTCACAATTTTCCCAAAACGCCCCAACTGTGCTTAATTTTGCTCCTTTCTGACTCAGTCCGCCCCCCTGGCCCCTTTTAGCAAGGTTTGGGAAAATCCCCATTTTTGACTTTTTCGACACTACCGGACCTGTCGTTTTTTTCAAATTTTGCCCACTTTGGAAAATCCTTCACAATTTTCTCAAAACGCCCCAACTGTGCTTGATTTTGCTCCTTTCTGACTCAGTCCACCCCCTGGCACCTTTTAGCAAGGTTTGTGAAAATCCCCATTTTTGACTTTTTCGACACTACCGCCCCTGTCGTTTTTTTAAATTTTTGCCCACTTTGGAAAATCCTTCACAATTTTCACAAAACGCCCCAACTGTGCTTGATTTTGCTCCTTTTTCACCCAGCCCCCCCCCTCTGGCCTCTTTAAGCAAAGTTTGGGAAAATCCCCATTTTTGACTTTTTTGACACTACCGGCCCTGTCGTTTTTTTCAAATTTTGCCCGGTTTGGAAAATCCTTCACAATTTTCCCAAAACGCCCCAACTGTGCTTGATTTTGCTCCTTTCTGACTCAGTCCGCCCCCCTGGCCCCTTTTTGCAAGGTTTGGGAAAATCCGCATTTTTGACTTTTTCGACACTACCGGCCCTGTCGTTTTTTTCAATTTTTGCCCACTTTGGAAAATCCTTCACAATTTTCACACAACGCCCCAACTGTGCTTGATTTTGCTCGTTTTTCACTAAGCCCCCCCCTCTGGCCTCTTTAAGCAAATTTTGTGAAAATCCCCATTTTTGACTTTTTCGACACTACCGGCCCTGTCTTTTTTTTCAAATTTTGCCCGGTTTGGAAAATCCTTCACAATTTTCACACAACGCCCCAACTGTGCTTGATTTTGCTCCTTTCTCACTCAGCCCGCCCCCTGGCCCCTTTTAGCAAGGTTTGGGAAAATCCCCATTTTTGACTTTTTCGACACTACCGGCCCTGTCTTTTTTTCAAATTTTGCCCGGTTTGGAAAATCCTTCACAATTTTCACAAAACGCCCCAACTGTGCTTGATTTTGCTCGTTTTTCAATCAGCCCGCCCCCTGGCCCCTTTTAGCAAAAATTTGGGAAAATCCCAATTTTTGACTTTTTCGACACTACCGGACCTGTCGTTTTTTTCAAATTTTGCCCACTTTGGAAAATCCTTCACAATTTTCTCAAAACGCCCCAACTGTGCTTGATTTTGCTCCTTTTTGACTCAGTCCACCCCCTGGCACCTTTTAGCAAGGTTTGTGAAAATCCCCATTTTTGACTTTTTCGACACTACCGCCCCTGTCGTTTTTTTCAATTTTTGCCCACTTTGGAAAATCCTTCACAATTTTCACAAAACGCCCCAACTGTGCTTGATTTTGCTCCTTTTTCACCCAGCCCCCCCCCTCTGGCCTCTTTAAGCAAAGTTTGGGAAAATCCCCATTTTTGACTTTTTTGACACTACCGGCACTGTCGTTTTTTTCAAATTTTGCCCGGTTTGGAAAATCCTTCACAATTTTCCCAAAACGCCCCAACTGTGCTTGATTTTGCTCCTTTCTGACTCAGTCCGCCCCCCTGGCCCCTTTTTGCAAGGTTTGGGAAAATCCGCATTTTTGACTTTTTCGACACTACCGGCCCTGTCGTTTTTTTCAATTTTTGCCCACTTTGGAAAATCCTTCACAATTTTCACAAAACGCCCCAACTGTGCTTGATTTTGCTCCTTTCTGACTCAGTCCGCCCCCTGGCAACTTTTAGCAAGGTTTGGGAAAATCCCCATTTTTGACTTTTTCGACACTACCGGCCCTGTCTTTTTTTCAAATTTTGTCCGGTTTGGAAAATCCTTCACAATTTTCACAAAACGCCCCAACTGTGCTTGATTTTGCTCGTTTTTCAATCAGCCCGCCCCCTGGCCCCTTTTAGCAAAAATTTGGGAAAATCCCAATTTTTGACTTTTTCGACACTACCGGACCTGTCGTTTTTTTCAAATTTTGCCCACTTTGGAAAATCCTTCACAATTTTTCCAAAACGCCCCAACTGTGCTTGATTTTGCTCCTTTTTGACTCAGTCCACCCCCTGGCACCTTTTAGCAAGGTTTGTGAAAATCCCAATTTTTGACTTTTTCGACACTACCGGACCTGTCGTTTTTTTCAAATTTTGCCCACTTTGGAAAATCCTTCACAATTTTCTCAAAACGCCCCAACTGTGCTTGATTTTGCTCCTTTTTGACTCAGTCCACCCCCTGGCACCTTTTAGCAAGGTTTGTGAAAATCCCCATTTTTGACTTTTTCGACACTACCGCCCCTGTCTTTTTTTTCAATTTTTGCCCACTTTGGAAAATCCTTCACAATTTTCCCAAAACGCCCCAACTGTGCTTGATTTTGCTCCTTTTTCACCCAGCCCCCCCCTCTGGCCTCTTTAAGCAAAGTTTGGGAAAATCCCCATTTTTGACTTTTTCGACACTACCGGCACTGTCGTTTTTTTCAAATTTTGCCCGGTTTGGAAAATCCTTCACAATTTTCCCAAAACGCCCCAACTGTGCTTGATTTTGCTCCTTTCTGACTCAGTCCGCCCCCCTGGCCCCTTTTAGCAAGGTTTGGGAAAATCCGCATTTTTGACTTTTTCGACACTACCGGCCCTGTCGTTTTTTTCAATTTTTGCCCACTTTGGAAAATCCTTCACAATTTTCACACAACGCCC
The DNA here is from genome assembly GCF_963691925.1 of Scomber scombrus. Taxonomy (NCBI): domain Eukaryota; kingdom Metazoa; phylum Chordata; class Actinopteri; order Scombriformes; family Scombridae; genus Scomber; species Scomber scombrus. The sequence goes on from NW_026910111.1 coordinate 314,210, forward strand.
CAACTGTGCTTGATTTTGCTCCTTTCTGACTCAGTCCGCCCCCTGGCAACTTTTAGCAAGGTTTGGGAAAATCCCCATTTTTGACTTTTTCGACACTACCGGCCCTGTCTTTTTTTCAAATTTTGCCCGGTTTGGAAAATCCTTCACAATTTTCACAAAACGCCCCAACTGTGCTTGATTTTGCTCGTTTTTCAATCAGCCCGCCCCCTGGCCCCTTTTAGCAAAAATTTGGGAAAATCCCAATTTTTGACTTTTTCGACACTACCGGACCTGTCATTTTTTTCAAATTTTGCCCACTTTGGAAAATCCTTCACAATTTTCTCAAAACGCCCCAACTGTGCTTGATTTTGCTCCTTTCTGACTCAGTCCGCCCCCCTGGCCCCTTTTAGCAAGGTTTGGGAAAATCCCCATTTTTGACTTTTTCGACACTACCGGCCCTGTCTTTTTTTTCAATTTATGCCCGGTTTGGAAAATCCTTCACAATTTTCTAAAAACGCCCCAACTGTGCTTGATTTTGCTCATTTCTGACTCAGTCCGCCCCCCTGGCCCCTTTTAGCAAGGATTTGGGAAAAATCCCCATTTTTGACTTTTTCGACACTACCGGCCCTGTCGTTTTTTTCAAATTTTGCCCGGTTTGGAAAATCCTTCACAATTTTCCCAAAACGCCCCAACTGTGCTTAATTTTGCTCCTTTCTGACTCAGTCCGCCCCCCTGGCCCCTTTTAGCAAGGTTTGGGAAAATCCGCATTTTTGACTTTTTCGACACTACCGGCCCTGTCTTTTTTTTCAATTCATGCCCAGTTTGGTAAATCCTTCACAATTTTCCCAAAACGCCCCAACTGTGCTTGATTTTGCTCCTTTCTGACTCAGTCCGCACCCCTGGCCCCTTTTAGCAAGGTTTGGAAAAATCCCCATTTTTGACTTTTTCGACACTACCGGCCCTGTCTTTTTTTCAAATTTTGCCCGGTTTGGAAAATCCTTCACAATTTTCCCAAAACGCCCCAACTGTGCTTGATTTTGCTCCTTTCTGACTCAGTCCGCCCCCCTGGCCCCTTTTTGCAAGGTTTGGGAAAATCCGCATTTTTGACTTTTTCGACACTACCGGCCCTGTCGTTTTTTTCAATTTTTGCCCACTTTGGAAAATCCTTCACAATTTTCACACAACGCCCCAACTGTGCTTGATTTTGCTCCTTTCTGACTCAGTCCGCCCCCTGGCAACTTTTAGCAAGGTTTGGGAAAATCCCCATTTTTGACTTTTTCGACACTACCGGCCCTGTCTTTTTTTCAAATTTTGTCCGGTTTGGAAAATCCTTCACAATTTTCACAAAATGCCCCAACTGTGCTTGATTTTGCTCGTTTTTCAATCAGCCCGCCCCCTGGCCCCTTTTAGCAAAAATTTGGGAAAATCCCAATTTTTGACTTTTTCGACACTACCGGACCTGTCGTTTTTTTCAAATTTTGCCCACTTTGGAAAATCCTTCACAATTTTTCCAAAACGCCCCAACTGTGCTTGATTTTGCTCCTTTTTGACTCAGTCCACCCCCTGGCACCTTTTAGCAAGGTTTGTGAAAATCCCAATTTTTGACTTTTTCGACACTACCGGACCTGTCGTTTTTTTCAAATTTTGCCCACTTTTGAAAATCCTTCACAATTTTCTCAAAACGCCCCAACTGTGCTTGATTTTGCTCCTTTTTGACTCAGTCCACCCCCTGGCACCTTTTAGCAAGGTTTGTGAAAATCCCCATTTTTGACTTTTTCGACACTACCGGCCCTGTCGTTTTTTTCAATTTTTGCCCACTTTGGAAAATCCTTCACAATTTTCACAAAACGCCCCAACTGTGCTTGATTTTGCTCCTTTTTCACCCAGCCCCCCCCTCTGGCCTCTTTAAGCAAAGTTTGGGAAAATCCCCATTTTTGACTTTTTTGACACTACCGGCACTGTCGTTTTTTTCAAATTTTGCCCGGTTTGGAAAATCCTTCACAATTTTCCCAAAACGCCCCAACTGTGCTTGATTTTGCTCCTCTCTGACTCAGTCCGCCCCCCTGGCCCCTTTTTGCAAGGTTTGGGAAAATCCGCATTTTTGACTTTTTCGACACTACCGGCCCTGTCGTTTTTTTCAATTTTTGCCCACTTTGGAAAATCCTTCACAATTTTCACACAACGCCCCAACTGTGCTTGATTTTGCTCCTTTCTGACTCAGTCCGCCCCCTGGCAACTTTTAGCAAGGTTTGGGAAAATCCCCATTTTTGACTTTTTCGACACTACCGGCCCTGTCTTTTTTTCAAATTTTGCCCGGTTTGGAAAATCCTTCACAATTTTCACAAAACGCCCCAACTGTGCTTGATTTTGCTCCTTTTTCACCCAGCCCCCCCCCTCTGGCCTCTTTAAGCAAAGTTTGGGAAAATCCCCATTTTTGACTTTTTCGACACTACCGGACCTGTCGTTTTTTTCAAATTTTGCCCACTTTGGAAAATCCTTCACAATTTTCTCAAAACGCCCCAACTGTGCTTGATTTTGCTCCTTTTTGACTCAGTCCACCCCCTGGCACCTTTTAGCAAGGTTTGTGAAAATCCCCATTTTTGACTTTTTCGACACTACCGGCCCTGTCGTTTTTTTCAATTTTTGCCCACTTTGGAAAATCCTTCACAATTTTCACAAAACGCCCCAACTGTGCTTGATTTTGCTCCTTTTTCACCCAGCCCCCCCCTCTGGCCTCTTTAAGCAAAGTTTGGGAAAATCCCCATTTTTGACTTTTTTGACACTACCGGCACTGTCGTTTTTTTCAAATTTTGCCCGGTTTGGAAAATCCTTCACAATTTTCCCAAAACGCCCCAACTGTGCTTGATTTTGCTCCTTTCTGACTCAGTCCGCCCCCTGGCAACTTTTAGCAAGGTTTGGGAAAATCCCCATTTTTGACTTTTTCGACACTACCGGCCCTGTCTTTTTTTCAAATTTTGCCCGGTTTGGAAAATCCTTCACAATTTTCACAAAACGCCCCAACTGTGCTTGATTTTGCTCCTTTTTCACCCAGCCCCCCCCTCTGGCCTCTTTAAGCAAAGTTTGGGAAAATCCCCATTTTTGACTTTTTCGACACTACCGGCACTGTCGTTTTTTTCAAATTTTGCCCGGTTTGGAAAATCCTTCACAATTTTCCCAAAACGCCCCAACTGTGCTTGATTTTGCTCCTTTCTGACTCAGTCCGCCCCCCTGGCCCCTTTTAGCAAGGTTTGGGAAAATCCCCATTTTTGACTTTTTCAACACTACCGGCCCTGTCTTTTTTTTCAATTTATGCCCGGTTTGGAAAATCCTTCACAATTTTCTAAAAACGCCCCAACTGTGCTTGATTTTGCTCATTTCTGACTCAGTCCGCCCCCCTGGCCCCTTTTAGCAAGGATTTGGGAAAAATCCCCATTTTTGACTTTTTCGACACTACCGGCCCTGTCGTTTTTTTCAAATTTTGCCCGGTTTGAAAAATCCTTCACAATTTTCCCAAAACGCCCCAACTGTGCTTAATTTTGCTCCTTTCTGACTCAGTCCGCCCCCCTGGCCCCTTTTAGCAAGGTTTGGGAAAATCCCCATTTTTGACTTTTTCGACACTACCGGCCCTGTCTTTTTTTTCAATTCATGCCCAGTTTGGTAAATCCTTCACAATTTTCCCAAAACGCCCCAACTGTGCTTGATTTTGCTCCTTTCTGACTCAGTCCGCACCCCTGGCCCCTTTTAGCAAGGTTTGGAAAAATCCCCATTTTTGACTTTTTCGACACTACCGGCCCTGTCTTTTTTTCAAATTTTGCCCGGTTTGGAAAATCCTTCACAATTTTCACAAAACGCCCCAACTGTGCTTGATTTTGCTCGTTTTTCAATCAGCCCGCCCCCTGGCCCCTTTTAGCAAAAATTTGGGAAAATCCCAATTTTTGACTTTTTCGACACTACCGGACCTGTCGTTTTTTTCAAATTTTGCCCACTTTGGAAAATCCTTCACAATTTTCTCAAAACGCCCCAACTGTGCTTGATTTTGCTCCTTTCTGACTCAGTCCACCCCCTGGCACCTTTTAGCAAGGTTTGTGAAAATCCCCATTTTTGACTTTTTCGACACTACCGCCCCTGTCGTTTTTTTCAATTTTTGCCCACTTTGGAAAATCCTTCACAATTTTCACAAAACGCCCCAACTGTGCTTGATTTTGCTCCTTTTTCACCCAGCCCCCCCCCTCTGGCCTCTTTAAGCAAAGTTTGGGAAAATCCCCATTTTTGACTTTTTTGACACTACCGGCCCTGTCGTTTCTTTCAAATTTTGCCCGGTTTGGAAAATCCTTCACAATTTTCCCAAAACGCCCCAACTGTGCTTGATTTTGCTCCTTTCTGACTCAGTCCGCCCCCCTGGCCCCTTTTTGCAAGGTTTGGGAAAATCCGCATTTTTGACTTTTTCGACACTACCGGCCCTGTCGTTTTTTTCAATTTTTGCCCACTTTGGAAAATCCTTCACAATTTTCACACAACGCCCCAACTGTGCTTGATTTTGCTCGTTTTTCACTCAGCCCCCCCCTCTGGCCTCTTTAAGCAAATTTTGTGAAAATCCCCATTTTTGACTTTTTCGACACTACCGGCCCTGTCTTTTTTTTCAAATTTTGCCCGGTTTGGAAAATCCTTCACAATTTTCACACAACGCCCCAACTGTGCTTGATTTTGCTCCTTTCTCACTCAGCCCGCCCCCTGGCCCCTTTTAGCAAGGTTTGGGAAAATCCCCATTTTTGACTTTTTCGACACTACTGGCCCTGTCTTTTTTTCAAATTTTGCCCGGTTTGGAAAATCCTTCACAATTTTCACAAAACGCCCCAACTGTGCTTGATTTTGCTCGTTTTTCAATCAGCCCGCCCCCTGGCCCCTTTTAGCAAAAATTTGGGAAAATCCCAATTTTTGACTTTTTCGACACTACCGGACCTGTCGTTTTTTTCAAATTTTGCCCACTTTGGAAAATCCTTCACAATTTTCTCAAAACGCCCCAACTGTGCTTGATTTTGCTCCTTTCTGACTCAGTCCACCCCCTGGCACCTTTTAGCAAGGTTTGTGAAAATCCCCATTTTTGACTTTTTCGACACTACCGCCCCTGTCGTTTTTTTCAATTTTTGCCCACTTTGGAAAATCCTTCACAATTTTCACAAAACGCCCCAACTGTGCTTGATTTTGCTCCTTTTTCACCCAGCCCCCCCCCTCTGGCCTCTTTAAGCAAAGTTTGGGAAAATCCCCATTTTTGACTTTTTTGACACTACCGGCCCTGTCGTTTCTTTCAAATTTTGCCCGGTTTGGAAAATCCTTCACAATTTTCCCAAAACGCCCCAACTGTGCTTGATTTTGCTCCTTTCTGACTCAGTCCGCCCCCCTGGCCCCTTTTTGCAAGGTTTGGGAAAATCCGCATTTTTGACTTTTTCGACACTACCGGCCCTGTCGTTTTTTTCAATTTTTGCCCACTTTGGAAAATCCTTCACAATTTTCACACAACGCCCCAACTGTGCTTGATTTTGCTCGTTTTTCACTCAGCCCCCCCCTCTGGCCTCTTTAAGCAAATTTTGTGAAAATCCCCATTTTTGACTTTTTCGACACTACCGGCCCTGTCTTTTTTTTCAAATTTTGCCCGGTTTGGAAAATCCTTCACAATTTTCACACAACGCCCCAACTGTGCTTGATTTTGCTCCTTTCTCACTCAGCCCGCCCCCTGGCCCCTTTTAGCAAGGTTTGGGAAAATCCCCATTTTTGACTTTTTCGACACTACTGGCCCTGTCTTTTTTTCAAATTTTGCCCGGTTTGGAAAATCCTTCACAATTTTCACAAAACGCCCCAACTGTGCTTGATTTTGCTCGTTTTTCAATCAGCCCGCCCCCTGGCCCCTTTTAGCAAAAATTTGGGAAAATCCCAATTTTTGACTTTTTCGACACTACCGGACCTGTCGTTTTTTTCAAATTTTGCCCACTTTGGAAAATCCTTCACAATTTTCTCAAAACGCCCCAACTGTGCTTGATTTTGCTCCTTTTTGACTCAGTCCACCCCCTGGCACCTTTTAGCAAGGTTTGTGAAAATCCCCATTTTTGACTTTTTCGACACTACCGCCCCTGTCGTTTTTTTCAATTTTTGCCCACTTTGGAAAATCCTTCACAATTTTCACAAAACGCCCCAACTGTGCTTGATTTTGCTCCTTTTTCACCCAGCCCCCCCCTCTGGCCTCTTTAAGCAAAGTTTGGGAAAATCCCCATTTTTGACTTTTTTGACACTACCGGCACTGTCGTTTTTTTCAAATTTTGCCCGGTTTGGAAAATCCTTCACAATTTTCCCAAAACGCCCCAACTGTGCTTGATTTTGCTCCTTTCTGACTCAGTCCGCCCCCCTGGCCCCTTTTTGCAAGGTTTGGGAAAATCCGCATTTTTGACTTTTTCGACACTACCGGCCCTGTCGTTTTTTTCAATTTTTGCCCACTTTGGAAAATCCTTCACAATTTTCACACAACGCCCCAACTGTGCTTGATTTTGCTCCTTTTTGACTCAGTCCACCCCCTGGCACCTTTTAGCAAGGTTTGTGAAAATCCCCATTTTTGACTTTTTCGACACTACCGCCCCTGTCTTTTTTTTCAATTTTTGCCCACTTTGGAAAATCCTTCACAATTTTCCCAAAACGCCCCAACTGTGCTTGATTTTGCTCCTTTTTCACCCAGCCCCCCCCTCTGGCCTCTTTAAGCAAAGTTTGGGAAAATCCCCATTTTTGACTTTTTCGACACTACCGGCACTGTCGTTTTTTTCAAATTTTGCCCGGTTTGGAAAATCCTTCACAATTTTCCCAAAACGCCCCAACTGTGCTTGATTTTGCTCCTTTCTGACTCAGTCCGCCCCCCTGGCCCCTTTTAGCAAGGTTTGGGAAAATCCGCATTTTTGACTTTTTCGACACTACCGGCCCTGTCGTTTTTTTCAATTTTTGCCCACTTTGGAAAATCCTTCACAATTTTCACACAACGCCCCAACTGTGCTTGATTTTGCTCCTTTCTGACTCAGTCCGCCCCCTGGCAACTTTTAGCAAGGTTTGGGAAAATCCCCATTTTTGACTTTTTCGACACTACCGGCCCTGTCTTTTTTTCAAATTTTGCCCGGTTTGGAAAATCCTTCACAATTTTCACAAAACGCCCCAACTGTGCTTGATTTTGCTCGTTTTTCAATCAGCCCGCCCCCTGGCCCCTTTTAGCAAAAATTTGGGAAAATCCCAATTTTTGACTTTTTCGACACTACCGGACCTGTCATTTTTTTCAAATTTTGCCCACTTTGGAAAATCCTTCACAATTTTCTAAAAACGCCCCAACTGTGCTTGATTTTGCTCATTTCTGACTCAGTCCGCCCCCCTGGCCCCTTTTAGCAAGGATTTGGGAAAAATCCCCATTTTTGACTTTTTCGACACTACCGGCCCTGTCGTTTTTTTCAAATTTTGCCCGGTTTGGAAAATCCTTCACAATTTTCCCAAAACGCCCCAACTGTGCTTAATTTTGCTCCTTTCTGACTCAGTCCGCCCCCCTGGCCCCTTTTAGCAAGGTTTGGGAAAATCCGCATTTTTGACTTTTTCGACACTACCGGCCCTGTCTTTTTTTTCAATTCATGCCCAGTTTGGTAAATCCTTCACAATTTTCCCAAAACGCCCCAACTGTGCTTGATTTTGCTCCTTTCTGACTCAGTCCGCCCCCCTGGCCCCTTTTAGCAAGGTTTGGGAAAATCCCCATTTTTGACTTTTTCGACACTACCGGCCCTGTCTTTTTTTTCAATTCATGCCCAGTTTGGTAAATCCTTCACAATTTTCCCAAAACGCCCCAACTGTGCTTGATTTTGCTCCTTTCTGACTCAGTCCGCACCCCTGGCCCCTTTTAGCAAGGTTTGGAAAAATCCCCATTTTTGACTTTTTCGACACTACCGGCCCTGTCTTTTTTTCAAATTTTGCCCGGTTTGGAAAATCCTTCACAATTTTCACAAAACGCCCCAACTGTGCTTGATTTTGCTCGTTTTTCAATCAGCCCGCCCCCTGGCCCCTTTTAGCAAAAATTTGGGAAAATCCCAATTTTTGACTTTTTCGACACTACCGGACCTGTCGTTTTTTTCAAATTTTGCCCACTTTGGAAAATCCTTCACAATTTCTCAAAACGCCCCAACTGTGCTTGATTTTGCTCCTTTCTGACTCAGTCCACCCCCTGGCCCCTTTTAGCAAGGTTTGTGAAAATCCCAATTTTTGACTTTTTCGACACTACCGGCCCTGTCGTTTTTTTCAATTTTTGCCCACTTTGGAAAATCCTTCACAATTTTCACAAAACGCCCCAACTGTGCTTGATTTTGCTCCTTTTTCACCCAGCCCCCCCCCCTCTGGCCTCTTTAAGCAAAGTTTGGGAAAATCCCCATTTTTGACTTTTTTGACACTACCGGCCCTGTCGTTTCTTTCAAATTTTGCCCGGTTTGGAAAATCCTTCACAATTTTCCCAAAACGCCCCAACTGTGCTTGATTTTGCTCCTTTCTGACTCAGTCCGCCCCCCTGGCCCCTTTTTGCAAGGTTTGGGAAAATCCGCATTTTTGACTTTTTCGACACTACCGGCCCTGTCGTTTTTTTCAATTTTTGCCCACTTTGGAAAATCCTTCACAATTTTCACACAACGCCCCAACTGTGCTTGATTTTGCTCGTTTTTCACTCAGCCCCCCCCCTCTGGCCTCTTTAAGCAAATTTTGTGAAAATCCCCATTTTTGACTTTTTCGACACTACCGGCCCTGTCTTTTTTTTCAAATTTTGCCCGGTTTGGAAAATCCTTCACAATTTTCACACAACGCCCCAACTGTGCTTGATTTTGCTCCTTTCTCACTCAGCCCGCCCCCTGGCCCCTTTTAGCAAGGTTTGGGAAAATCCCCATTTTTGACTTTTTCGACACTACTGGCCCTGTCTTTTTTTCAAATTTTGCCCGGTTTGGAAAATCCTTCACAATTTTCACAAAACGCCCCAACTGTGCTTGATTTTGCTCGTTTTTCAATCAGCCCGCCCCCTGGCCCCTTTTAGCAAAAATTTGGGAAAATCCCAATTTTTGACTTTTTCGACACTACCGGACCTGTCGTTTTTTTCAAATTTTGCCCACTTTGGAAAATCCTTCACAATTTTCTCAAAACGCCCCAACTGTGCTTGATTTTGCTCCTTTTTCACCCAGCCCCCCCCTCTGGCCTCTTTAAGCAAAGTTTGGGAAAATCCCCATTTTTGACTTTTTTGACACTACCGGCACTGTCGTTTTTTTCAAATTTTGCCCGGTTTGGAAAATCCTTCACAATTTTCCCAAAACGCCCCAACTGTGCTTGATTTTGCTCCTTTCTGACTCAGTCCGCCCCCCTGGCCCCTTTTTGCAAGGTTTGGGAAAATCCGCATTTTTGACTTTTTCGACACTACCGGCCCTGTCGTTTTTTTCAATTTTTGCCCACTTTGGAAAATCCTTCACAATTTTCACACAACGCCCCAACTGTGCTTGATTTTGCTCCTTTCTGACTCAGTCCGCCCCCTGGCAACTTTTAGCAAGGTTTGGGAAAATCCCCATTTTTGACTTTTTCGACACTACCGGCCCTGTCGTTTTTTTAAATTTTTGCCCACTTTGGAAAATCCTTCACAATTTTCACAAAACGCCCCAACTGTGCTTGATTTTGCTCCTTTTTCACCCAGCCCCCCCCTCTGGCCTCTTTAAGCAAGGTTTGGGAAAATCCCCATTTTTGACTTTTTCGACACTACCGGCCCTGTCTTTTTTTCAAATTTTGCCCGGTTTGGAAAATCCTTCACAATTTTCACAAAACGCCCCAACTGTGCTTGATTTTGCTCGTTTTTCAATCAGCCCGCCCCCTGGCCCCTTTTAGCAAAAATTTGGGAAAATCCCAATTTTTGACTTTTTCGACACTACCGGACCTGTCGTTTTTTTCAAATTTTGCCCACTTTGGAAAATCCTTCACAATTTTCTCAAAACGCCCCAACTGTGCTTGATTTTGCTCATTTCTGACTCAGCCCGCCCCCCTGGCCCCTTTTAGCAAGGTTTGGGAAAATCCCCATTTTTGACTTTTTCGACACTACCGGCCCTGTCGTTTTTTTCAATTTTTGCCCACTATGGAAAATCCTTCACAATTTTCACAAAACGCCCCAACTGTGCTTGATTTTGCTCGTTTTTCACTCAGCCCCCCCCTCTGGCCTCTTTAAGCAAATTTTGTGAAAATCCCCATTTTTGACTTTTTCGACACTACCGGCCCTGTCGTTTTTTTCAAATTTTGCCCGGTTTGGAAAATCCTTCACAATTTTCCCAAAACGCCCCAACTGTGCTTGATTTTGCTCCTTTCTGACTCAGTCCGCCCCCCTGGCCCCTTTTAGCAAGGTTTGGGAAAATCCCCATTTTTGACTTTTTCGACACTACCGGCCCTGTCTTTTTTTTCAATTTATGCCCGGTTTGGAAAATCCTTCACAATTTTCTAAAAACGCCCCAACTGTGCTTGATTTTGCTCCTTTCTGACTCAGTCCGCACCACTGGCCCCTTTTAGCAAGGTTTGGGAAAATCCCCATTTTTGACTTTTTCGACACTACCGGCCCTGTCGTTTTTTTCAATTTTTGCCCACGTTGGAAAATCCTTCACAATTTTCCCAAAACGCCCCAACTGTGCTTGATTTTGCTCCTTTCTGACTCAGTCCGCCCCCTGGAACCTTTTAGCAAGGTTTGGGAAAATCCGCATTTTTGACTTTTTCGACACTACCGGACCTGTCGTTTTTTTCAAATTTTGCCCGGTTTGGAAAATCCTTCACAATTTTCTCAAAACGCCCCAACTGTGCTTGATTTTGCTCATTTCTGACTCAGTCCGCCCCCCTGGCCCCTTTTAGCAAGGTTTGGGAAAATCCGCATTTTTGACTTTTTCGACACTACCGGCCCTGTCGTTTTTTTCAATTTTTGCCCACTTTGGAAAATCCTTCACAATTTTCCCAAAACGCCCCAACTGTGCTTGATTTTGCTCCTTTCTGTCTCAGTCCGCCCCCTGGCAACTTTTAGCAAGGTTTGGGAAAATCCCCATTTTTGACTTTTTCGACACTACCGGCCCTGTCTTTTTTTCAAATTTTGCCCGGTTTGGAAAATCCTTCACAATTTTCACAAAACGCCCCAACCGTGCTTGATTTTGCTCGTTTTTCAATCAGCCCGCCCCCTGGCCTCTTTTAGCAAAAATTTGGGAAAATCCCAATTTTTGACTTTTTCGACACTACCGGACCTGTCGTTTTTTTCAAATTTTGCCCACTTTGGAAAATCCTTCACAATTTTCCCAAAACGCCCCAACTGTGCTTGATTTTGCTCCTTTCTGACTCAGTCCGCCCCCCTGGCCCCTTTTAGCAAGGTTTGGGAAAATCCCCATTTTTGACTTTTTCGACACTACCGGCCCTGTCGTTTTTTTCAAATTTTGCCCGGTTTGGAAAATCCTTCACAATTTTCCCAAAACGCCCCAACTGTGCTTGATTTTGCTCGTTTTTCAATAAGCCCGCCCCCTGTCCCCTTTTAGCAAAGATTTGGGAAAATCCGCATTTTTGACTTTTTCGACACTACCGGCCCTGTCTTTTTTTTCAAATTTTGCCCGGTTTGGAAAATCCTTCACAATTTTCCCAAAACGCCCCAACTGTGCTTGATTTTGCTCGTTTTTCAATAAGCCCGCCCCCTGGCCCCTTTTAGCAAAGATTTGGGAAAATCCGCATTTTTGACTTTTTCGACACTACCGGCCCTGTCGTTTTTTTCAAATTTTGCCCGGTTTGGAAAATCCTTCACAATTTTCCCAAAACGCCCCAACTGTGCTTGATTTTGCTCCTTTCTGACTCAGTCCGCCCCCCTGGCCCCTTTTAGCAAGGTTTGGGAAAATCCCCATTTTTGACTTTTTCGACACTACCGGCCCTGTCTTTTTTTTCAATTTATGCCCGGTTTGGAAAATCCTTCACAATTTTCTAAAAACGCCCCAACTGTGCTTGATTTTGCTAATTTCTGACTCAGTCCGCCCCCCTGGCCCCTTTTAGCAAGGTTTGGGAAAATCCGCATTTTTGACTTTTTCGACACTACCGGCCCTGTCGTTTTTTTCTACTTTTGCCCACTATGGAAAATCCTTCACAATTTTCACACAACGCCCCAACTGTGCTTGATTTTGCTCCTTTCTGACTCAGCCCGCCCCCCTGGCCCCTTTTAGCAAGGTTTGGGAAAATCCCCATTTTTGACTTTTTCGACACTACCGGCCCTGTCGTTTTTTTCTATTTTTGCCCACTATGGAAAATCCTTCACAATTTTCACAAAACGCCCCAACTGTGCTTGATTTTGCTCGTTTTTCACTCAGCCCCCCCCTCTGGCCTCTTTAAGCAAATTTTGTGAAAATCCCCATTTTTGACTTTTTCGACACTACCGGCCCTGTCTTTTTTTTCAAATTTTGCCCGGTTTGGAAAATCCTTCACAATTTTCACACAACGCCCCAACTGTGCTTGATTTTGCTCCTTTCTCACTCAGCCCGCCCCCCTGGCCCCTTTTAGCAAGGATTTGGGAAAATCCCCATTTTTGACTTTTTCGACACTACCGGCCCTGTCGTTTTTTTCAAATTTTGCCCGGTTTGGAAAATCCTTCACAATTTTCCCAAAACGCCCCAACTGTGCTTGATTTTGCTCCTTTCTGACTCAGTCCGCCCCCCTGGCCCCTTTTAGCAAGGTTTGGGAAAATCCCCATTTTTGACTTTTTCGACACTACCGGCCCTGTCTTTTTTTTCAATTTATGCCCGGTTTGGAAAATCCTTCACAATTTTCTAAAAACGCCCCAACTGTGCTTGAGTTTGCTAATTTCTGACTAAGTCCGCCCCCCTGGCCCCTTTTAGCAAGGTTTGGGAAAATCCGCATTTTTGACTTTTTCGACACTACCGGCCCTGTCGTTTTTTTCAATTTTTGCCCACTTTGGAAAATCCTTCACAATTTTCCCAAAACGCCCCAACTGTGCTTGATTTTGCTCCTTTCTGACTCAGTCCGCCCCCTGGCAACTTTTAGCAAGGTTTGTGAAAATCCCCATTTTTGACTTTTTCGACACTACCGGCCCTGTCTTTTTTTCAAATTTTGCCCGGTTTGGAAAATCCTTCACAATTTTCACAAAACGCCCCAACCGTGCTTGATTTTGCTCGTTTTTCAATCAGCCCGCCCCCTGGCCCCTTTTAGCAAAAATTTGGGAAAATCCCCATTTTTGACTTTTTCGACACTACCGGACCTGTCGTTTTTTTCAAATTTTGCCCACTTTGGAAAATCCTTCACAATTTTCTCAAAACGCCCCAACTGTGCTTGATTTTGCTCCTTTCTGACTCAGTCCACCCCCTGGCACCTTTTAGCAAGGTTTGTGAAAATCCCCATTTTTGACTTTTTCGACACTACCGGCCCTGTCGTTTTTTTCAATTTTTGCCCACTTTGGAAAATCCTTCACAATTTTCACAAAACGCCCCAACTGTGCTTGATTTTGCTCCTTTTTCACCCAGCCCCCCCCCCTCTGGCCTCTTTAAGCAAAGTTTGGGAAAATCCCCATTTTTGACTTTTTCGACACTACCGGCACTGTCGTTTTTTTCAAATTTTGCCCGGTTTGGAAAATCCTTCACAATTTTCCCAAAACGCCCCAACTGTGCTTGATTTTGCTCCTTTCTGACTCAGTCCGCCCCCCTGGCCCCTTTTATCAAGTTTTGGGAAAATCCCCATTTTTGACTTTTTCGACACTACCGGCCCTGTCTTTTTTTTCAAATTTTGCCCGGTTTGGAAAATCCTTCACAATTTTCCCAAAACGCCCCAACTGTGCTTGATTTTGCTCCTTTCTGACTCAGTCCGCACCCCTGGCCCCTTTTAGCAAGGTTTGGGAAAATCCCCATTTTTGACTTTTTCGACACTACCGGCCCTGTCTTTTTTTCAAATTTTGCCCGGTTTGGAAAATCCTTCACAATTTTCACAAAACGCCTTAACTGTGCTTGATTTTGCTCGTTTTTCAATCAGCCCGCCCCCAGGCCCCTTTTAGCAAATATTTGGGAAAATCCGCATTTTTGACTTTTTCGACACTACCGGCCCTGTCTTTTTTTTCAAATTTTGCCCGGTTTTGAAAATCCTTCACAATTTTCCCAAAACGCCCCAACTGTGCTTGATTTTGCTCGTTTTTCAATCAGCCCGCCCCCTGGCCCCTTTTAGCAAAAATTTGGGAAAATCCCAATTTTTGACTTTTTCGACACTACCGGACATGTCTTTTTTTCAAATTTTGCCCACTTTGGAAAATCCTTCACAATTTTCTCAAAACGCCCCAACTGTGCTTGATTTTGCTCCTTTCTGACTCAGTCCACCCCCTGGCACCTTTTAGCAAGGTTTGTGAAAATCCCCATTTTTGACTTTTTCGACACTACCGGCCCTGTCGTTTTTTTCAATTTTTGCCCACGTTGGAAAATCCTTCACAATTTTCACAAAACGCCCCAACTGTGCTTGATTTTGCTCCTTTCTGACTCAGTCCGCCCCCCTGGCCCCTTTTAGCAAGGTTTGGGAAAATCCCCATTTTTGACTTTTTCGACACTACTGGACCTGTCGTTTTTTTCAAATTTTGCCCACTTTGGAAAATCCTTCACAATTTTCTCAAAACGCCCCAACTGTGCTTGATTTTGCTCCTTTCTGACTCAGTCCACCCCCTGGCACCTTTTAGCAAGGTTTGTTAAAATCCCCATTTTTGATTTTTTCGACACTACCGGCCCTGTCGTTTTTTTCAATTTTTTCCCACTTTGGAAAATCCTTCACAATTTTCACACAACGCCCCAACTGTGCTTGATTTTGCTCCTTTCTCACTCAGCCCGCCCCCCTGGCCCCTTTTAGCAAGGATTTGGGAAAATCCCCATTTTTGACTTTTTCGACACTACCGGCCCTGTCGTTTTTTTCAAATTTTGCCCGGTTTGGAAAATCCTTCACAATTTTCACACAACGCCCCAACTGTGCTTGATTTTGCTCCTTTCTCACTCAGCCCGCCCCCCTGGCCCCTTTTAACAAGGATTTGGGAAAATCCCCATTTTTGACTTTTTCGACACTACCGGCCCTGTCGTTTTTTTCAAATTTTGCCCGGTTTGGAAAATCCTTCACAATTTTCCCAAAACGCCCCAACTGTGCTTGATTTTGCTCCTTTCTGACTCAGTCCGCCCCCCTGGCCCCTTTTAGCAAGGTTTGGGAAAATCCCCATTTTTGACTTTTTCGACACTACCGGCCCTGTCTTTTTTTTCAATTTATGCCCGGTTTGGAAAATCCTTCACAATTTTCTCAAAACGCCCCAACTGTGCTTGATTTTGCTCATTTCTGACTCAGTCCGCCCCCCTGGCCCCTTTTAGCAAGGTTTGGGAAAATCCGCATTTTTGACTTTTTCGACACTACCGGCCCTGTCGTTTTTTTCAATTTTTGCCCACTTTGGAAAATCCTTCACAATTTTCCCAAAACGCCCCAACTGTGCTTGATTTTGCTCCTTTCTGACTCAGTCCGCCCCTTGGCAACTTTTAGCAAGGTTTGGGAAAATCCCCATTTTTGACTTTTTCGACACTACCGGCCCTGTCTTTTTTTCAAATTTTGCCCGGTTTGGAAAATCCTTCACAATTTTCACAAAACGCCCCAACTGTGCTTGATTTTGCTCGTTTTTCAATCAGCCCGCCCCCTGGCCCCTTTTAGCAAAAATTTGGGAAAATCCCAATTTTTGACTTTTTCGACACTACCGGACCTGTCTTTTTTTTTCAATTTATGCCCGGTTTGGAAAATCCTTCACAATTTTCTCAAAACGCCCCAACTGTGCTTGATTTTGCTCATTTCTGACTCAGTCCGCCCCCCTGGCACCTTTTAGCAAGGTTTGTGAAAATCCCAATTTTTGACTTTTTCGACACTACCGGCCCTGTCGTTTTTTTCAATTTTTGCCCACTTTGGAAAATCCTTCACAATTTTCCCAAAACGCCCCAACTGTGCTTGATTTTGCTCCTTTCTGACTCAGTCCGCCCCCTGGCAACTTTTAGCAAGGTTTGGGAAAATCCCCATTTTTGACTTTTTCGACACTACCGGCACTGTCGTTTTTTTCAAATTTTGCCCGGTTTGGAAAATCCTTCACAATTTTCCCAAAACGCCCCAACTGTGCTTGATTTTGCTCCTTTCTGACTCAGTCCGCCCCCCTGGCCCCTTTTAGCAAGGTTTGGGAAAATCCCCATTTTTGACTTTTTCGACACTACCGGCCCTGTCTTTTTTTTCAAATTTTGCCCGGTTTGGAAAATCCTTCACAATTTTCCCAAAACGCCCCAACTGTGCTTGATTTTGCTCGTTTTTCAATAAGCCCGCCCCCTGGCCCCTTTTAACAAGGATTTGGGAAAATCCCCATTTTTGACTTTTTCGACACTACCGGCCCTGTCGTTTTTTTCAAATTTTGCCCGGTTTGGAAAATCCTTCACAATTTTCCCAAAACGCCCCAACTGTGCTTGATTTTGCTCCTTTCTGACTCAGTCCGCCCCCCTGGCCCCTTTTAGCAAGGTTTGGGAAAATCCGCATTTTTGACTTTTTCGACACTACCGGCCCTGTCGTTTTTTTCTACTTTTGCCCACTATGGAAAATCCTTCACAATTTTCACACAACGCCCCAACTGTGCTTGATTTTGCTCCTTTCTGACTCAGCCCGCCCCCCTGGCCCCTTTTAGAAAGGTTTGGGAAAATCCCCATTTTTGACTTTTTCGACAATACCGGCCCTGTCTTTTTTTTCAAATTTTGCCCGGTTTGGAAAATCCTTCACAATTTTCACACAACGCCCCAACTGTGCTTGATTTTGCTCCTTTCTCACTCAGCCCGCCCCCCTGGCCCCTTTTAGCAAAGATTTGGGAAAATCCCCATTTTTGACTTTTTCGACACTACCGGCCCTGTCGTTTTTTTCAAATTTTGCCCGGTTTGGAAAATCCTTCACAATTTTCTCAAAACGCCCCAACTGTGCTTGATTTTGCTCCTTTCTCACTCAGCCCGCCCCCCTGGCCCCTTTTAGCAAGTTTTGGGAAAATCCCCATTTTTGACTTTTTCGACACTACCGGCCCATTCGTTTTTTTCAATTTTTGCCCACTATGGAAAATCCTTCACAATTTTCACAAAACGCCCCAACTGTGCTTGATTTTGCTCGTTTTTCACCCAGCCCCCCCCTCTAGCCTCTTTAAGCAAATTTTGTGAAAATCCCCATTTTTGACTTTTTCGACACTACCGGCCCTGTCGTTTTTTTCAAATTTTGCCCGGTTTGGAAAATCCTTCACAATTTTCACACAACGCCCCAACTGTGCTTGATTTTGCTCCTTTCTCACTCAGCCCGCCCCCCTGGCCCCTTTTAACAAGGATTTGGGAAAATCCCCATTTTTGACTTTTTCGACACTACCGGCCCTGTCGTTTTTTTCAAATTTTGCCCGGTTTGGAAAATCCTTCACAATTTTCCCAAAACGCCCCAACTGTGCTTGATTTTGCTCCTTTCTGACTCAGTCCGCCCCCCTGGCCCCTTTTAGCAAGGTTTGGGAAAATCCCCATTTTTGACTTTTTCGACACTACCGGCCCTGTCTTTTTTTTCAATTTATGCCCGGTTTGGAAAATCCTTCACAATTTTCTCAAAACGCCCCAACTGTGCTTGATTTTGCTCATTTCTGACTCAGTCCGCCCCCCTGGCCCCTTTTAGCAAGGTTTGGGAAAATCCGCATTTTTGACTTTTTCGACACTACCGGCCCTGTCGTTTTTTTCAATTTTTGCCCACTTTGGAAAATCCTTCACAATTTTCCCAAAACGCCCCAACTGTGCTTGATTTTGCTCCTTTCTGACTCAGTCCGCCCCCTGGCAACTTTTAGCAAGGTTTGGGAAAATCCCCATTTTTGACTTTTTCGACACTACCGGCCCTGTCTTTTTTTCAAATTTTGCCCGGTTTGGAAAATCCTTCACAATTTTCACAAAACGCCCCAACTGTGCTTGATTTTGCTCGTTTTTCAATCAGCCCGCCCCCTGGCCCCTTTTAGCAAAAATTTGGGAAAATCCCAATTTTTGACTTTTTCGACACTACCGGACCTGTCTTTTTTTTCAATTTATGCCCGGTTTGGAAAATCCTTCACAATTTTCTCAAAACGCCCCAACTGTGCTTGATTTTGCTCATTTCTGACTCAGTCCGCCCCCCTGGCACCTTTTAGCAAGGTTTGTGAAAATCCCAATTTTTTACTTTTTCGACACTACCGGCCCTGTCGTTTTTTTCAATTTTTGCCCACTTTGGAAAATCCTTCACAATTTTCCCAAAACGCCCCAACTGTGCTTGATTTTGCTCCTTTCTGACTCAGTCCGCCCCCTGGCAACTTTTAGCAAGGTTTGGGAAAATCCCCATTTTTGACTTTTTCGACACTACCGGCACTGTCGTTTTTTTCAAATTTTGCCCGGTTTGGAAAATCCTTCACAATTTTCCCAAAACGCCCCAACTGTGCTTGATTTTGCTCCTTTCTGACTCAGTCCGCCCCCCTGGCCCCTTTTAGCAAGGTTTGGGAAAATCCCCATTTTTGACTTTTTCGACACTACCGGCCCTGTCTTTTTTTTCAAATTTTGCCCGGTTTGGAAAATCCTTCACAATTTTCCCAAAACGCCCCAACTGTGCTTGATTTTGCTCGTTTTTCAATAAGCCCGCCCCCTGGCCCCTTTTAGCAAATATTTGGGAAAATCCGCATTTTTGACTTTTTCGACACTACCGGCCCTGTCGTTTTTTTCAAATTTTGCCCGGTTTGGAAAATCCTTCACAATTTTCCCAAAACGCCCCAACTGTGCTTGATTTTGCTCCTTTCTGACTCAGTCCGCCCCCCTGGCCCTTTTTAGCAAGGTTTGGGAAAATCCGCATTTTTGACTTTTTCGACACTACCGGCCCTGTCGTTTTTTTCTACTTTTGCCCACTATGGAAAATCCTTCACAATTTTCACACAACGCCCCAACTGTGCTTGATTTTGCTCCTTTCTGACTCAGCCCGCCCCCCTGGCCCCTTTTAGAAAGGTTTGGGAAAATCCCCATTTTTGACTTTTTCGACACTACCGGCCCTGTCGTTTTTTTCTGTTTTTGCCCACTATGGAAAATCCTTCACAATTTTCACAAAACGCCCCAACTGTGCTTGATTTTGCTCGTTTTTCACTCAGCCCCCCCCTCTGGCCTCTTTAAGCAAATTTTGTGAAAATCCCCATTTTTGACTTTTTCGACACTACCGGCCCTGTCTTTTTTTTCAAATTTTGCCCGGTTTGGAAAATCCTTCACAATTTTCACACAACGCCCCAACTGTGCTTGATTTTGCTCCTTTCTCACTCAGCCCGCCCCCCTGGCCCCTTTTAGCAAGGATTTGGGAAAATCCCCATTTTTGACTTTTTCGACACTACCGGCCCTGTCGTTTTTTTCAAATTTTGCCCGGTTTGGAAAATCCTTCACAATTTTCACAAAACGCCCCAACTGTGCTTGATTTTGCTCGTTTTTCACCCAGCCCCCCCCTCTGGCCTCTTTAAGCAAATTTTGTGAAAATCCCCATTTTTGACTTTTTCGACACTACCGGCCCTGTCGTTTTTTTCAAATTTTGCCCGGTTTGGAAAATCCTTCACAATTTTCACACAACGCCCCAACTGTGCTTGATTTTGCTCCTTTCTCACTCAGTCCGCCCCCCTGGCCCCTTTTAGCAAGGTTTGGGAAAATCCCCATTTTTGACTTTTTCGACACTACCGGCCCTGTCTTTTTTTTCAATTTATGCCCGGTTTTGAAAATCCTTCACAATTTTCTCAAAACGCCCCAACTGTGCTTGATTTTGCTACTTTCTGACTCAGTCCGCCCCCTGGCAACTTTTAGCAAGGTTTGGGAAAATCCCCATTTTTGACTTTTTCGACACTACCGGCCCTGTCTTTTTTTCAAATTTTGCCCGGTTTGGAAAATCCTTCACAATTTTCACAAAACGCCCCAACTGTGCTTGATTTTGCTCGTTTTTCAATCAGCCCGCCCCCTGGCCCCTTTTAGCAAAAATTTGGGAAAATCCCAATTTTTGACTTTTTCGACACTACCGGACATGTCTTTTTTTCAAATTTTGCCCACTTTGGAAAATCCTTCACAATTTTCTCAAAACGCCCCAACTGTGCTTGATTTTGCTCCTTTCTGACTCAGTCCACCCCCTGGCACCTTTTAGCAAGGTTTGTGAAAATCCCCATTTTTGACTTTTTCGACACTACCGGCCCTGTCGTTTTTTTCAATTTTTGCCCACTTTGGAAAATCCTTCACAATTTTCACAAAACGCCCCAACTGTGCTTGATTTTGCTCCTTTCTGACTCAGTCCGCCCCCCTGGCCTCTTTAAGCAAATTTTGGGAAAATCCCCATTTTTGACTTTTTCGACACTACTGGACCTGTCGTTTTTTTCAAATTTTGCCCACTTTGGAAAATCCTTCACAATTTTCTCAAAACGCCCCAACTGTGCTTGATTTTGCTCCTTTCTGACTCAGTCCACCCCTTGGCACCTTTTAGCAAGGTTTGTGAAAATCCCCATTTTTGACTTTTTCGACATTACCGGCCCTGTCGTTTTTTTCAATTTTTGCCCACTTTGG
Source organism: Scomber scombrus (assembly GCF_963691925.1). Classification (NCBI taxonomy): domain Eukaryota; kingdom Metazoa; phylum Chordata; class Actinopteri; order Scombriformes; family Scombridae; genus Scomber; species Scomber scombrus. Next base: position 334,858 of record NW_026910111.1, read on the forward strand.
AAAATCCTTCACAATTTTCACAAAACGCCCCAACTGTGCTTGATTTTGCTCCTTTTTCACCCAGCCCCCCCCCTCTGGCCTCTTTAAGCAAAGTTTGGGAAAATCCCCATTTTTGACTTTTTCGACACTACCGGCACTGTCGTTTTTTTCAAATTTTGCCCGGTTTGGAAAATCCTTCACAATTTTCCCAAAACGCCCCAACTGTGCTTGATTTTGCTCCTTTCTGACTCAGTCCGCCCCCCTGGCCCCTTTTAGCAAGGTTTGGGAAAATCCGCATTTTTGACTTTTTCGACACTACCGGCCCTGTCGTTTTTTTCAATTTTTGCCCAATTTGGAAAATCCTTCACAATTTTAAAATAAACGCCCCAACTGTGCTTGATTTTGCTCCTTTCTGACTCAGTCCGCCCCCCTGGCCCCTTTTAGCAAGGTTTGGGAAAATCCCCATTTTTGACTTTTTCGACACTACCGGCCCTGTCTTTTTTTTCAAATTTTGCCCGGTTTGGAAAATCCTTCACAATTTTCTCAAAACGCCCCAACTGTGCTTGATTTTGCTCATTTCTGACCCAGCCCGCCCCCCTGGCCCCTTTTAGCAAGGTTTGGGAAAATCCCCATTTTTGACTTTTTCGACACTACTGGCCCTGTCGTTTTTTTCAATTTTTGCCCACTATGGAAAATCCTTCACAATTTTCACAAAACGCCCCAACTGTGCTTGATTTTGCTCGTTTTTCACTCAGCCCCCCCCTCTGGCCTCTTTAAGCAAATTTTGTGAAAATCCCCATTTTTGACTTTTTCGACACTACCGGCCCTGTCGTTTTTTTCAAATTTTGCCCGGTTTGGAAAATCCTTCACAATTTTCACAAAACGCCCCAACTGTGCTTGATTTTGCTCCTTTCTCACTCAGCCCGCCCCCCTGGCCCCTTTTAACAAGGATTTGGGAAAATCCCCATTTTTGACTTTTTCGACACTACCGGCCCTGTCGTTTTTTTCAAATTTTGCCCGGTTTGGAAAATCCTTCACAATTTTCCCAAAACGCCCCAACTGTGCTTGATTTTGCTCCTTTCTGACTCAGTCCGCCCCCCTGGCCCCTTTTAGCAAGGTTTGGGAAAATCCGCATTTTTGACTTTTTCGACACTACCGGCCCTGTCGTTTTTTTCTACTTTTGCCCACTATGGAAAATCCTTCACAATTTTCACACAACGCCCCAACTGTGCTTGATTTTGCTCCTTTCTGACTCAGCCCGCCCCCCTGGCCCCTTTTAGAAAGGTTTGGGAAAATCCCCATTTTTGACTTTTTCGACACTACCGGCCCTGTCTTTTTTTCAAATTTTGCCCGGTTTGGAAAATCCTTCACAATTTTCACACAACGCCCCAACTGTGCTTGATTTTGCTCCTTTTCACTCAGCCCGCCCCCCTGGCCCCTTTTAGCAAGGTTTGGGAAAATCCCCATTTTTGACTTTTTCGACACTACCGGCCCTGTCGTTTTTTTCAATTTTTGCCCACTATGGAAAATCCTTCACAATTTTCACAAAACGCCCCAACTGTGCTTGATTTTGCTCGTTTTTCACCCAGCCCCCCCCTCTGGCCTCTTTAAGCAAATTTTGTGAAAATCCCCATTTTTGACTTTTTCGACACTACCGGCCCTGTCGTTTTTTTCAAATTTTGCCCGGTTTGGAAAATCCTTCACAATTTTCACACAACGCCCCAACTGTGCTTGATTTTGCTCCTTTCTCACTCAGCCCGCCCCCCTGGCCCCTTTTAACAAGGATTTGGGAAAATCCCCATTTTTGACTTTTTCGACACTACCGGCCCTGTCGTTTTTTTCAAATTTTGCCCGGTTTGGAAAATCCTTCACAATTTTCACACAACGCCCCAACTGTGCTTGATTTTGCTCCTTTCTCACTCAGCCCGCCCCCCTGGCCCCTTTTAACAAGGATTTGGGAAAATCCCCATTTTTGACTTTTTCGACACTACCGGCCCTGTCGTTTTTTTCAAATTTTGCCCGGTTTGGAAAATCCTTCACAATTTTCCCAAAACGCCCCAACTGTGCTTGATTTTGCTCCTTTCTGACTCAGTCCGCCCCCCTGGCCCCTTTTAGCAAGGTTTGGGAAAATCCCCATTTTTGACTTTTTCGACACTACCGGCCCTGTCTTTTTTTTCAATTTATGCCCGGTTTGGAAAATCCTTCACAATTTTCTCAAAACGCCCCAACTGTGCTTGATTTTGCTCATTTCTGACTCAGTCCGCCCCCCTGGCCCCTTTTAGCAAGGTTTGGGAAAATCCCCATTTTTGACTTTTTCGACACTACCGGCCCTGTCTTTTTTTTCAATTTATGCCCGGTTTGGAAAATCCTTCACAATTTTCTCAAAACGCCCCAACTGTGCTTGATTTTGCTCATTTCTGACTCAGTCCGCCCCCCTGGCCCCTTTTAGCAAGGTTTGGGAAAATCCGCATTTTTGACTTTTTCGACACTACCGGCCCTGTCGTTTTTTTCAATTTTTGCCCACTTTGGAAAATCCTTCACAATTTTCCCAAAACGCCCCAACTGTGCTTGATTTTGCTCCTTTCTGACTCAGTCCGCCCCCTGGCAACTTTTAGCAAGGTTTGGGAAAATCCCCATTTTTGACTTTTTCGACACTACCGGCCCTGTCGTTTTTTTCAATTTTTGCCCACTTTGGAAAATCCTTCACAATTTTCTCAAAACGCCCCAACTGTGCTTGATTTTGCTCCTTTCTGACTCAGTCCGCCCCCTGGCAACTTTTAGCAAGGTTTGGGAAAATCCCCATTTTTGACTTTTTCGACACTACCGGCCCTGTCTTTTTTTCAAATTTTGCCCGGTTTGGAAAATCCTTCACAATTTTCACAAAACGCCCCAACTGTGCTTGATTTTGCTCGTTTTTCAATCAGCCCGCCCCCTGGCCCCTTTTAGCAAAAATTTGGGAAAATCCCCATTTTTGACTTTTTCGACACTACCGGACCTGTCGTTTTTTTCAAATTTTGCCCACTTTGGAAAATCCTTCACAATTTTCTCAAAACGCCCCAACTGTGCTTGATTTTGCTCCTTTCTGACTCAGTCCACCCCCTGGCACCTTTTAGCAAGGTTTGTGAAAATCCCAATTTTTGACTTTTTCGACACTACCGGCCCTGTCGTTTTTTTCAATTTTTGCCCACTTTGGAAAATCCTTCACAATTTTCACAAAACGCCCCAACTGTGCTTGATTTTGCTCCTTTCTGACTCAGTCCGCCCCCCTGGCCCCTTTTAGCAAGGTTTGGGAAAATCCCCATTTTTGACTTTTTCGACACTACCGGCCCTGTCTTTTTTTCAAATTTTGCCCGGTTTGGAAAATCCTTCACAATTTTCTCAAAACGCCCCAACTGTGCTTGATTTTGCTCATTTCTGACTCAGCCCGCCCCCCTGGCCCCTTTTAGCAAGGTTTGGGAAAATCCCCATTTTTGACTTTTTCGACACTACCGGCCCTGTCGTTTTTTTCAATTTTTGCCCACTATGGAAAATCCTTCACAATTTTCACAAAACGCCCCAACTGTGCTTGATTATGCTCGTTTTTCACTCAGCCCCCCACTCTGGCCTCTTTAAGCAAATTTTGTGAAAATCCCCATTTTTGACTTTTTCGACACTACCGGCCCTGTCGTTTTTTTCAAATTTTGCCCGGTTTGGAAAATCCTTCACAATTTTCACACAACGCCCCAACTGTGCTTGATTTTGCTCCTTTCTGACTCAGCCCGCCCCCCTGGCCCCTTTTAACAAGGCTTTGGGAAAATCCCCAATTTTGACTTTTTCGACACTACCGGCCCTGTCTTTTTTTTTCAAATTTTGCCCGGTTTGGAAAATCCTTCACAATTTTCCCAAAACGCCCCAACTGTGCTTGATTTTGCTCCTTTCTCACTCAGCCCGCCCCCCTGGCCCCTTTTAGCAAGGTTTGGGAAAATCCCCATTTTTGACTTTTTCGACACTACCGGCCCTGTCGTTTTTTTCAATTTTTGCCCACTATGGAAAATCCTTCACAATTTTCACAAAACGCCCCAACTGTGCTTGATTTTGCTCGTTTTTCACCCAGCCCCCCCCTCTGGCCTCTTTAAGCAAATTTTGTGAAAATCCCCATTTTTGACTTTTTCGACACTACCGGCCCTGTCGTTTTTTTCAAATTTTGCCCGGTTTGGAAAATCCTTCACAATTTTCACACAACGCCCCAACTGTGCTTGATTTTGCTCCTTTCTCACTCAGTCCGCCCCCCTGGCCCCTTTTAGCAAGGTTTGGGAAAATCCCCATTTTTGACTTTTTCGACACTACCGGCCCTGTCTTTTTTTTCAATTTATGCCCGGTTTTGAAAATCCTTCACAATTTTCTCAAAACGCCCCAACTGTGCTTGATTTTGCTACTTTCTGACTCAGTCCGCCCCCTGGCAACTTTTAGCAAGGTTTGGGAAAATCCCCATTTTTGACTTTTTCGACACTACCGGCCCTGTCTTTTTTTCAAATTTTGCCCGGTTTGGAAAATCCTTCACAATTTTCACAAAACGCCCCAACTGTGCTTGATTTTGCTCGTTTTTCAATCAGCCCGCCCCCTGGCCCCTTTTAGCAAAAATTTGGGAAAATCCCAATTTTTGACTTTTTCGACACTACCGGACATGTCTTTTTTTCAAATTTTGCCCACTTTGGAAAATCCTTCACAATTTTCTCAAAACGCCCCAACTGTGCTTGATTTTGCTCCTTTCTGACTCAGTCCACCCCCTGGCACCTTTTAGCAAGGTTTGTGAAAATCCCCATTTTTGACTTTTTCGACACTACCGGCCCTGTCGTTTTTTTCAATTTTTGCCCACTTTGGAAAATCCTTCACAATTTTCACAAAACGCCCCAACTGTGCTTGATTTTGCTCCTTTCTGACTCAGTCCGCCCCCCTGGACCCTTTTAGCAAGGTTTGGGAAAATCCCCATTTTTGACTTTTTCGACACTACTGGACCTGTCGTTTTTTTCAAATTTTGCCCACTTTGGAAAATCCTTCACAATTTTCTCAAAACGCCCCAACTGTGCTTGATTTTGCTCCTTTCTGACTCAGTCCACCCCCTGGCACCTTTTAGCAAGGTTTGTGAAAATCCCCATTTTTGACTTTTTCGACACTACCGGCCCTGTCGTTTTTTTCAATTTTTGCCCACTTTGGAAAATCCTTCACAATTTTCACAAAACGCCCCAACTGTGCTTGATTTTGCTCCTTTCTGACTCAGTCCGCCCCCCTGGCCTCTTTAAGCAAATTTTGGGAAAATCCCCATTTTTGACTTTTTCGACACTACTGGACCTGTCGTTTTTTTCAAATTTTGCCCACTTTGGAAAATCCTTCACAATTTTCTCAAAACGCCCCAACTGTGCTTGATTTTGCTCCTTTCTGACTCAGTCCACCCCTTGGCACCTTTTAGCAAGGTTTGTGAAAATCCCCATTTTTGACTTTTTCGACATTACCGGCCCTGTCGTTTTTTTCAATTTTTGCCCACTTTGGAAAATCCTTCACAATTTTCACAAAACGCCCCAACTGTGCTTGATTTTGCTCCTTTTTCACCCAGCCCCCCCCCTCTGGCCTCTTTAAGCAAAGTTTGGGAAAATCCCCATTTTTGACTTTTTCGACACTACCGGCACTGTCGTTTTTTCAAATTTTGCCCGGTTTGGAAAATCCTTCACAATTTTCCCAAAACGCCCCAACTGTGCTTGATTTTGCTCCTTTCTGACTCAGTCCGCCCCCCTGGCCCCTTTTAGCAAGGTTTGGGAAAATCCGCATTTTTGACTTTTTCGACACTACCGGCCCTGTCGTTTTTTTCAATTTTTGCCCAATTTGGAAAATCCTTCACAATTTTAAAATAAACGCCCCAACTGTGCTTGATTTTGCTCCTTTCTGACTCAGTCCGCCCCCCTGGCCCCTTTTAGCAAGGTTTGGGAAAATCCCCATTTTTGACTTTTTCGACACTACCGGCCCTGTCTTTTTTTTCAAATTTTGCCCGGTTTGGAAAATCCTTCACAATTTTCTCAAAACGCCCCAACTGTGCTTGATTTTGCTCATTTCTGACCCAGCCCGCCCCCCTGGCCCCTTTTAGCAAGGTTTGGGAAAATCCCCATTTTTGACTTTTTCGACACTACTGGCCCTGTCGTTTTTTTCAATTTTTGCCCACTATGGAAAATCCTTCACAATTTTCACAAAACGCCCCAACTGTGCTTGATTTTGCTCGTTTTTCACTCAGCCCCCCCCTCTGGCCTCTTTAAGCAAATTTTGTGAAAATCCCCATTTTTGACTTTTTCGACACTACCGGCCCTGTCGTTTTTTTCAAATTTTGCCCGGTTTGGAAAATCCTTCACAATTTTCACAAAACGCCCCAACTGTGCTTGATTTTGCTCCTTTCTCACTCAGCCCGCCCCCCTGGCCCCTTTTAACAAGGATTTGGGAAAATCCCCATTTTTGACTTTTTCGACACTACCGGCCCTGTCGTTTTTTTCAAATTTTGCCCGGTTTGGAAAATCCTTCACAATTTTCCCAAAACGCCCCAACTGTGCTTGATTTTGCTCCTTTCTGACTCAGTCCGCCCCCCTGGCCCCTTTTAGCAAGGTTTGGGAAAATCCGCATTTTTGACTTTTTCGACACTACCGGCCCTGTCGTTTTTTTCTACTTTTGCCCACTATGGAAAATCCTTCACAATTTTCACACAACGCCCCAACTGTGCTTGATTTTGCTCCTTTCTGACTCAGCCCGCCCCCCTGGCCCCTTTTAGAAAGGTTTGGGAAAATCCCCATTTTTGACTTTTTCGACACTACCGGCCCTGTCTTTTTTTCAAATTTTGCCCGGTTTGGAAAATCCTTCACAATTTTCACACAACGCCCCAACTGTGCTTGATTTTGCTCCTTTTCACTCAGCCCGCCCCCCTGGCCCCTTTTAGCAAGGTTTGGGAAAATCCCCATTTTTGACTTTTTCGACACTACCGGCCCTGTCGTTTTTTTCAATTTTTGCCCACTATGGAAAATCCTTCACAATTTTCACAAAACGCCCCAACTGTGCTTGATTTTGCTCGTTTTTCACCCAGCCCCCCCCTCTGGCCTCTTTAAGCAAATTTTGTGAAAATCCCCATTTTTGACTTTTTCGACACTACCGGCCCTGTCGTTTTTTTCAAATTTTGCCCGGTTTGGAAAATCCTTCACAATTTTCACACAACGCCCCAACTGTGCTTGATTTTGCTCCTTTCTCACTCAGCCCGCCCCCCTGGCCCCTTTTAACAAGGATTTGGGAAAATCCCCATTTTTGACTTTTTCGACACTACCGGCCCTGTCGTTTTTTTCAAATTTTGCCCGGTTTGGAAAATCCTTCACAATTTTCACACAACGCCCCAACTGTGCTTGATTTTGCTCCTTTCTCACTCAGCCCGCCCCCCTGGCCCCTTTTAACAAGGATTTGGGAAAATCCCCATTTTTGACTTTTTCGACACTACCGGCCCTGTCGTTTTTTTCAAATTTTGCCCGGTTTGGAAAATCCTTCACAATTTTCCCAAAACGCCCCAACTGTGCTTGATTTTGCTCCTTTCTGACTCAGTCCGCCCCCCTGGCCCCTTTTAGCAAGGTTTGGGAAAATCCCCATTTTTGACTTTTTCGACACTACCGGCCCTGTCTTTTTTTTCAATTTATGCCCGGTTTGGAAAATCCTTCACAATTTTCTCAAAACGCCCCAACTGTGCTTGATTTTGCTCATTTCTGACTCAGTCCGCCCCCCTGGCCCCTTTTAGCAAGGTTTGGGAAAATCCCCATTTTTGACTTTTTCGACACTACCGGCCCTGTCTTTTTTTTCAATTTATGCCCGGTTTGGAAAATCCTTCACAATTTTCTCAAAACGCCCCAACTGTGCTTGATTTTGCTCATTTCTGACTCAGTCCGCCCCCCTGGCCCCTTTTAGCAAGGTTTGGGAAAATCCGCATTTTTGACTTTTTCGACACTACCGGCCCTGTCGTTTTTTTCAATTTTTGCCCACTTTGGAAAATCCTTCACAATTTTCCCAAAACGCCCCAACTGTGCTTGATTTTGCTCCTTTCTGACTCAGTCCGCCCCCTGGCAACTTTTAGCAAGGTTTGGGAAAATCCCCATTTTTGACTTTTTCGACACTACCGGCCCTGTCGTTTTTTTCAATTTTTGCCCACTTTGGAAAATCCTTCACAATTTTCTCAAAACGCCCCAACTGTGCTTGATTTTGCTCCTTTCTGACTCAGTCCGCCCCCTGGCAACTTTTAGCAAGGTTTGGGAAAATCCCCATTTTTGACTTTTTCGACACTACCGGCCCTGTCTTTTTTTCAAATTTTGCCCGGTTTGGAAATCCTTCACAATTTTCACAAAACGCCCCAACTGTGCTTGATTTTGCTCGTTTTTCAATCAGCCCGCCCCCTGGCCCCTTTTAGCAAAAATTTGGGAAAATCCCCATTTTTGACTTTTTCGACACTACCGGACCTGTCGTTTTTTTCAAATTTTGCCCACTTTGGAAATCCTTCACAATTTTCTCAAAACGCCCCAACTGTGCTTGATTTTGCTCCTTTCTGACTCAGTCCACCCCCTGGCACCTTTTAGCAAGGTTTGTGAAAATCCCAATTTTTGACTTTTTCGACACTACCGGCCCTGTCGTTTTTTTCAATTTTGCCCACTTTGAAAATCCTTCACAATTTTCACAAAACGCCCCAACTGTGCTTGATTTTGCTCCTTTCTGACTCAGTCCGCCCCCCTGGCCCCTTTTAGCAAGGTTTGGGAAAATCCCCATTTTTGACTTTTTCGACACTACCGGCCCTGTCTTTTTTTCAAATTTTGCCCGGTTTGGAAAATCCTTCACAATTTTCTCAAAACGCCCCAACTGTGCTTGATTTTGCTCATTTCTGACTCAGCCCGCCCCCCTGGCCCCTTTTAGCAAGGTTGGGAAAATCCCCATTTTTGACTTTTTCGACACTACCGGCCTGTCGTTTTTTTCAATTTTTGCCCACTATGGAAAATCCTTCACAATTTTCACAAAACGCCCCAACTGTGCTTGATTATGCTCGTTTTTCACTCAGCCCCCCACTCTGGCCTCTTTAAGCAAATTTTGTGAAAATCCCCATTTTTGACTTTTTCGACACTACCGGCCCTGTCGTTTTTTTCAAATTTTGCCCGGTTTGGAAAATCCTTCACAATTTTCACACAACGCCCCAACTGTGCTTGATTTTGCTCCTTTCTGACTCAGCCCGCCCCCCTGGCCCCTTTTAACAAGGCTTTGGGAAAATCCCCAATTTTGACTTTTTCGACACTACCGGCCCTGTCTTTTTTTTTCAAATTTTGCCCGGTTTGGAAAATCCTTCACAATTTTCCCAAAACGCCCCAACTGTGCTTGATTTTGCTCCTTTCTCACTCAGCCCGCCCCCCTGGCCCCTTTTAGCAAGGTTTGGGAAAATCCCCATTTTTGACTTTTTCGACACTACCGGCCCTGTCGTTTTTTTCAATTTTTGCCCACTATGGAAAATCCTTCACAATTTTCACAAAACGCCCCAACTGTGCTTGATTTTGCTCGTTTTTCACCCAGCCCCCCCCTCTGGCCTCTTTAAGCAAATTTTGTGAAAATCCCCATTTTTGACTTTTTCGACACTACCGGCCCTGTCGTTTTTTTCAAATTTTGCCCGGTTTGGAAAATCCTTCACAATTTTCACACAACGCCCCAACTGTGCTTGATTTTGCTCCTTTCTCACTCAGTCCGCCCCCCTGGCCCCTTTTAGCAAGGTTTGGGAAAATCCCCATTTTTGACTTTTTCGACACTACCGGCCCTGTCTTTTTTTTCAATTTATGCCCGGTTTTGAAAATCCTTCACAATTTTCTCAAAACGCCCCAACTGTGCTTGATTTTGCTACTTTCTGACTCAGTCCGCCCCCTGGCAACTTTTAGCAAGGTTTGGGAAAATCCCCATTTTTGACTTTTTCGACACTACCGGCCCTGTCTTTTTTTCAAATTTTGCCCGGTTTGGAAAATCCTTCACAATTTTCACAAAACGCCCCAACTGTGCTTGATTTTGCTCGTTTTTCAATCAGCCCGCCCCCTGGCCCCTTTTAGCAAAAATTTGGGAAAATCCCAATTTTTGACTTTTTCGACACTACCGGACATGTCTTTTTTTCAAATTTTGCCCACTTTGGAAAATCCTTCACAATTTTCTCAAAACGCCCCAACTGTGCTTGATTTTGCTCCTTTCTGACTCAGTCCACCCCCTGGCACCTTTTAGCAAGGTTTGTGAAAATCCCCATTTTTGACTTTTTCGACACTACCGGCCCTGTCGTTTTTTTCAATTTTTGCCCACTTTGGAAAATCCTTCACAATTTTCACAAAACGCCCCAACTGTGCTTGATTTTGCTCCTTTCTGACTCAGTCCGCCCCCCTGGACCCTTTTAGCAAGGTTTGGGAAAATCCCCATTTTTGACTTTTTCGACACTACTGGACCTGTCGTTTTTTTCAAATTTTGCCCACTTTGGAAAATCCTTCACAATTTTCTCAAAACGCCCCAACTGTGCTTGATTTTGCTCCTTTCTGACTCAGTCCACCCCTTGGCACCTTTTAGCAAGGTTTGTGAAAATCCCCATTTTTGACTTTTTCGACACTACCGGCCCTGTCGTTTTTTTCAATTTTTGCCCACTTTGGAAAATCCTTCACAATTTTCACAAAACGCCCCAACTGTGCTTGATTTTGCTCCTTTTTCACCCAGCCCCCCCCCCTCTGGCCTCTTTAAGCAAAGTTTGGGAAAATCCCCATTTTTGACTTTTTCGACACTACCGGCACTGTCGTTTTTTTCAAATTTTGCCCGGTTTGGAAAATCCTTCACAATTTTCCCAAAACGCCCCAACTGTGCTTGATTTTGCTCCTTTCTGACTCAGTCCGCCCCCCTGGCCCCTTTTAGCAAGGTTTGGGAAAATCCGCATTTTTGACTTTTTCGACACTACCGGCCCTGTCGTTTTTTTCAATTTTTGCCCACTTTGGAAAATCCTTCACAATTTTAAAAAAAACGCCCCAACTGTGCTTGATTTTGCTCCTTTCTGACTCAGTCCGCCCCCCTGGCCCCTTTTAGCAAGGTTTGGGAAAATCCCCATTTTTGACTTTTTCGACACTACCGGCCCTGTCTTTTTTTTTCAAATTTTGCCCGGTTTGGAAAATCCTTCACAATTTTCTCAAAACGCCCCAACTGTGCTTGATTTTGCTCATTTCTGACCCAGCCCGCCCCCCTGGCCCCTTTTAGCAAGGTTTGGGAAAATCCCCATTTTTGACTTTTTCGACACTACTGGCCCTGTCGTTTTTTTCAATTTTTGCCCACTATGGAAAATCCTTCACAATTTTCACAAAACGCCCCAACTGTGCTTGATTTTGCTCGTTTTTCACTCAGCCCCCCCCTCTGGCCTCTTTAAGCAAATTTTGTGAAAATCCCCATTTTTGACTTTTTCGACACTACCGGCCCTGTCGTTTTTTTCAAATTTTGCCCGGTTTGGAAAATCCTTCACAATTTTCACACAACGCCCCAACTGTGCTTGATTTTGCTCCTTTCTCACTCAGCCCGCCCCCCTGGCCCCTTTTAACAAGGATTTGGGAAAATCCCCATTTTTGACTTTTTCGACACTACCGGCCCTGTCGTTTTTTTCAAATTTTGCCCGGTTTGGAAAATCCTTCACAATTTTCCCAAAACGCCCCAACTGTGCTTGATTTTGCTCCTTTCTGACTCAGTCCGCCCCCCTGGCCCCTTTTAGCAAGGTTTGGGAAAATCCGCATTTTTGACTTTTTCGACACTACCGGCCCTGTCGTTTTTTTCTACTTTTGCCCACTATGGAAAATCCTTCACAATTTTCACACAACGCCCCAACTGTGCTTGATTTTGCTCCTTTCTGACTCAGCCCGCCCCCCTGGCCCCTTTTAGAAAGGTTTGGGAAAATCCCCATTTTTGACTTTTTCGACACTACCGGCCCTGTCTTTTTTTTCAAATTTTGCCCGGTTTGGAAAATCCTTCACAATTTTCACACAACGCCCCAACTGTGCTTGATTTTGCTCCTTTCTCACTCAGCCCGCCCCCCTGGCCCCTTTTAGCAAAGATTTGGGAAAATCCCCATTTTTGACTTTTTCGACACTACCGGCCCTGTCGTTTTTTTCAAATTTTGCCCGGTTTGGAAAATCCTTCACAATTTTCTCAAAACGCCCCAACTGTGCTTGATTTTGCTCGTTTCTCACTCAGCCCGCCCCCCTGGCCCCTTTTAGCAAGGTTTGGGAAAATCCCCATTTTTGACTTTTTCGACACTACCGGCCCTGTCGTTTTTTTCAATTTTTGCCCACTATGGAAAATCCTTCACAATTTTCACAAAACGCCCCAACTGTGCTTGATTTTGCTCGTTTTTCACCCAGCCCCCCCCTCTGGCCTCTTTAAGCAAATTTTGTGAAAATCCCCATTTTTGACTTTTTCGACACTACCGGCCCTGTCGTTTTTTTCAAATTTTGCCCGGTTTGGAAAATCCTTCACAATTTTCACACAACGCCCCAACTGTGCTTGATTTTGCTCCTTTCTCACTCAGCCCGCCCCCCTGGCCCCTTTTAACAAGGATTTGGGAAAATCCCCATTTTTGACTTTTTCGACACTACCGGCCCTGTCGTTTTTTTCAAATTTTGCCCGGTTTGGAAAATCCTTCACAATTTTCCCAAAACGCCCCAACTGTGCTTGATTTTGCTCCTTTCTGACTCAGTCCGCCCCCCTGGCCCCTTTTAGCAAGGTTTGGGAAAATCCCCATTTTTGACTTTTTCGACACTACCGGCCCTGTCTTTTTTTTCAATTTATGCCCGGTTTGGAAAATCCTTCACAATTTTCTCAAAACGCCCCAACTGTGCTTGATTTTGCTCATTTCTGACTCAGTCCGCCCCCCTGGCCCCTTTTAGCAAGGTTTGGGAAAATCCGCATTTTTGACTTTTTCGACACTACCGGCCCTGTCGTTTTTTTCAATTTTTGCCCACTTTGGAAAATCCTTCACAATTTTCCCAAAACGCCCCAACTGTGCTTGATTTTGCTCCTTTCTGACTCAGTCCGCCCCCTGGCAACTTTTAGCAAGGTTTGGGAAAATCCCCATTTTTGACTTTTTCGACACTACCGGCCCTGTCTTTTTTTCAAATTTTGCCCGGTTTGGAAAATCCTTCACAATTTTCACAAAACGCCCCAACTGTGCTTGATTTTGCTCGTTTTTCAATCAGCCCGCCCCCTGGCCCCTTTTAGCAAAAATTTGGGAAAATCCCAATTTTTGACTTTTTCGACACTACCGGACCTGTCGTTTTTTTCAAATTTTGCCCACTTTGGAAAATCCTTCACAATTTTCTCAAAACGCCCCAACTGTGCTTGATTTTGCTCCTTTCTGACTCAGTCCACCCCCTGGCACCTTTTAGCAAGGTTTGTGAAAATCCCAATTTTTGACTTTTTCGACACTACCGGCCCTGTCGTTTTTTTCAATTTTTGCCCACTTTGGAAAATCCTTCACAATTTTCACAAAACGCCCCAACTGTGCTTGATTTTGCTCCTTTCTGACTCAGTCCGCCCCCCTGGCCCCTTTTAGCAAGGTTTGGGAAAATCCCCATTTTTGACTTTTTCGACACTACCGGCCCTGTCTTTTTTTCAAATTTTGCCCGGTTTGGAAAATCCTTCACAATTTTCTCAAAACGCCCCAACTGTGCTTGATTTTGCTCATTTCTGACTCAGCCCGCCCCCCTGGCCCCTTTTAGCAAGGTTTGGGAAAATCCCCATTTTTGACTTTTTCGACACTACCGGCCCTGTCGTTTTTTTCAATTTTTGCCCACTATGGAAAATCCTTCACAATTTTCACAAAACGCCCCAACTGTGCTTGATTATGCTCGTTTTTCACTCAGCCCCCCACTCTGGCCTCTTTAAGCAAATTTTGTGAAAATCCCCATTTTTGACTTTTTCGACACTACCGGCCCTGTCGTTTTTTTCAAATTTTGCCCGGTTTGGAAAATCCTTCACAATTTTCACACAACGCCCCAACTGTGCTTGATTGTGCTCCTTTCTGACTCAGTCCGCCCCCTGGCAACTTTTAGCAAGGTTTGGGAAAATCCCCATTTTTGACTTTTTCGACACTACCGGCCCTGTCTTTTTTTCAAATTTTGCCCGGTTTGGAAAATCCTTCACAATTTTCACAAAACGCCCCAACTGTGCTTGATTTTGCTCGTTTTTCAATCAGCCTGCCCCCTGGCCCCTTTTAGCAAAAATTTGGGAAAATCCCAATTTTTGACTTTTTCGACACTACCGGACCTGTCGTTTTTTTCAAATTTTGCCCACTTTGGAAAATCCTTCACAATTTTCTCAAAACGCCCCAACTGTGCTTGATTTTGCTCCTTTCTGACTCAGTCCACCCCCTGGCACCTTTTAGCAAGGTTTGGGAAAATCCGCATTTTTGACTTTTTCGACACTACCGGCCCTGTCGTTTTTTTCAATTTTTGCCCACTTTGGAAAATCCTTCACAATTTTCACAAAACGCCCCAACTGTGCTTGATTTTGCTCCTTTCTGACTCAGTCCGCCCCCTGGCAACTTTTAGCAAGGTTTGGGAAAATCCCCATTTTTGACTTTTTCGACACTACCGGCCCTGTCTTTTTTTCAAATTTTGCCCGGTTTGGAAAATCCTTCACAATTTTCACAAAACGCCCCAACTGTGCTTGATTTTGCTCGTTTTTCAATCAGCCCGCCCCCTGGCCCCTTTTAGCAAAAATTTGGGAAAATCCCAATTTTTGACTTTTTCGACACTACCGGACCTGTCGTTTTTTTCAAATTTTGCCCACTTTGGAAAATCCTTCACAATTTTCTCAAAACGCCCCAACTGTGCTTGATTTTGCTCCTTTCTGACTCAGTCCACCCCCTGGCACCTTTTAGCAAGGTTTGTGAAAATCCCAATTTTTGACTTTTTCGACACTACCGGCCCTGTCGTTTTTTTCAATTTTTGCCCACTTTGGAAAATCCTTCACAATTTTCACAAAACGCCCCAACTGTGCTTGATTTTGCTCCTTTCTGACTCAGTCCGCCCCCCTGGCCCCTTTTAGCAAGGTTTGGGAAAATCCCCATTTTTGACTTTTTCGACACTACCGGCCCTGTCTTTTTTTCAAATTTTGCCCGGTTTGGAAAATCCTTCACAATTTTCTCAAAACGCCCCAACTGTGCTTGATTTTGCTAATTTCTGACTCAGTCCGCCCCCCTGGCCCCTTTTAGCAAGGTTTGGGAAAATCCGCATTTTTGACTTTTTCGACACTACCGGCCCTGTCGTTTTTTTCAATTTTTGCCCACTTTGGAAAATCCTTCACAATTTTCCCAAAACGCCCCAACTGTGCTTGATTTTGCTCCTTTCTGACTCAGTCCGCCCCCTGGCAACTTTTAGCAAGGTTTGGGAAAATCCCCATTTTTGACTTTTTCGACACTACCGGCCCTGTCTTTTTTTCAAATTTTGCCCGGTTTGGAAAATCCTTCACAATTTTCACAAAACGCCCCAACTGTGCTTGATTTTGCTCGTTTTTCAATCAGCCCGCCCCCTGGCCCCTTTTAGCAAAAATTTGGGAAAATCCCAATTTTTGACTTTTTCGACACTACCGGACCTGTCGTTTTTTTCAAATTTTGCCCACTTTGGAAAATCCTTCACAATTTTCTCAAAACGCCCCAACTGTGCTTGATTTTGCTCCTTTCTGACTCAGTCCACCCCCT
The DNA here is from genome assembly GCF_963691925.1 of Scomber scombrus. NCBI lineage: Eukaryota > Metazoa > Chordata > Actinopteri > Scombriformes > Scombridae > Scomber > Scomber scombrus. The sequence continues at coordinate 350,606 of NW_026910111.1, forward strand.
GGCACCTTTTAGCAAGGTTTGTGAAAATCCCAATTTTTGACTTTTTCGACACTACCGGCCCTGTCGTTTTTTTCAATTTTTGCCCACTTTGGAAAATCCTTCACAATTTTCACAAAACGCCCCAACTGTGCTTGATTTTGCTCCTTTCTGACTCAGTCCGCCCCCCTGGCCCCTTTTAGCAAGGTTTGGGAAAATCCCCATTTTTGACTTTTTCGACACTACCGGCCCTGTCTTTTTTTCAAATTTTGCCCGGTTTGGAAAATCCTTCACAATTTTCTCAAAACGCCCCAACTGTGCTTGATTTTGCTCATTTCTGACTCAGCCCGCCCCCCTGGCCCCTTTTAGCAAGGTTTGGGAAAATCCCCATTTTTGACTTTTTCGACACTACCGGCCCTGTCGTTTTTTTCAATTTTTGCCCACTATGGAAAATCCTTCACAATTTTCACAAAACGCCCCAACTGTGCTTGATTATGCTCGTTTTTCACTCAGCCCCCCACTCTGGCCTCTTTAAGCAAATTTTGTGAAAATCCCCATTTTTGACTTTTTCGACACTACCGGCCCTGTCGTTTTTTTCAAATTTTGCCCGGTTTGGAAAATCCTTCACAATTTTCACACAACGCCCCAACTGTGCTTGATTGTGCTCCTTTCTCACTCAGCCCGCCCCCCTGGCCCCTTTTAACAAGGCTTTGGGAAAATCCCCATTTTTGACTTTTTCGACACTACCGGCCCTGTCGTTTTTTTCAAATTTTGCCCGGTTTGGAAAATCCTTCACAATTTTCCCAAAACGCCCCAACTGTGCTTGATTTTGCTCCTTTCTGACTCAGTCCGCCCCCCTGGCCCCTTTTAGCAAGGTTTGGGAAAATCCCCATTTTTGACTTTTTCGACACTACCGGCCCTGTCTTTTTTTTCAATTTATGCCCGGTTTGGAAAATCCTTCACAATTTTCTAAAAACGCCCCAACTGTGCTTGATTTTGCTAATTTCTGACTCAGTCCGCCCCCCTGGCCCCTTTTAGCAAGGTTTGGGAAAATCCGCATTTTTGACTTTTTCGACACTACCGGCCCTGTCGTTTTTTTCAATTTTTGCCCACTTTGGAAAATCCTTCACAATTTTCCCAAAACGCCCCAACTGTGCTTGATTTTGCTCCTTTCTGACTCAGTCCGCCCCCTGGCAACTTTTAGCAAGGTTTGGGAAAATCCCCATTTTTGACTTTTTCGACACTACCGGCCCTGTCTTTTTTTCAAATTTTGCCCGGTTTGGAAAATCCTTCACAATTTTCACAAAACGCCCCAACCGTGCTTGATTTTGCTCGTTTTTCAATCAGCCCGCCCCCTGGCCCCTTTTAGCAAAAATTTGGGAAAATCCCCATTTTTGACTTTTTCGACACTACCGGACCTGTCGTTTTTTTCAAATTTTGCCCACTTTGGAAAATCCTTCACAATTTTCTCAAAACGCCCCAACTGTGCTTGATTTTGCTCCTTTCTGACTCAGTCCACCCCCTGGCACCTTTTAGCAAGGTTTGTGAAAATCCCAATTTTTGACTTTTTCGACACTACCGGCCCTGTCGTTTTTTTCAATTTTTGCCCACTTTGGAAAATCCTTCACAATTTTCACAAAACGCCCCAACTGTGCTTGATTTTGCTCCTTTCTGACTCAGTCCGCCCCCCTGGCCCCTTTTAGCAAGGTTTGGGAAAATCCCCATTTTTGACTTTTTCGACACTACCGGCCCTGTCTTTTTTTCAAATTTTGCCCGGTTTGGAAAATCCTTCACAATTTTCTCAAAACGCCCCAACTGTGCTTGATTTTGCTCATTTCTGACTCAGCCCGCCCCCCTGGCCCCTTTTAGCAAGGTTTGGGAAAATCCCCATTTTTGACTTTTTCGACACTACCGGCCCTGTCGTTTTTTTCAATTTTTGCCCACTATGGAAAATCCTTCACAATTTTCACAAAACGCCCCAACTGTGCTTGATTATGCTCGTTTTTCACTCAGCCCCCCACTCTGGCCTCTTTAAGCAAATTTTGTGAAAATCCCCATTTTTGACTTTTTCGACACTACCGGCCCTGTCGTTTTTTTCAAATTTTGCCCGGTTTGGAAAATCCTTCACAATTTTCACACAACGCCCCAACTGTGCTTGATTGTGCTCCTTTCTCACTCAGCCCGCCCCCCTGGCCCCTTTTAACAAGGCTTTGGGAAAATCCCCAATTTTGACTTTTTCGACACTACCGGCCCTGTCTTTTTTTTCAAATTTTGCCCGGTTTGGAAAATCCTTCACAATTTTCCCAAAACGCCCCAACTGTGCTTGATTTGGCTCCTTTCTGACTCAGTCCGCCCCCCTGGCCCCTTTTAGCAAGGTTTGGGAAAATCCCCATTTTTGACTTTTTCGACACTACCGGCCCTGTCTTTTTTTTCAATTTATGCCCGGTTTGGAAAATCCTTCACAATTTTCTAAAAACGCCCCAACTGTGCTTGATTTTGCTCATTTCTGACTCAGTCCGCCCCCCTGGCCCCTTTTAGCAAGGTTTGGGAAAATCCCCATTTTTGACTTTTTCGACACTACCGGCCCTGTCGTTTTTTTCTATTTTTGCCCACTATGGAAAATCCTTCACAATTTTCACAAAACGCCCCAACTGTGCTTGATTTTGCTCGTTTTTCACTCAGCCCCCCCCTCTGGCCTCTTTAAGCAAATTTTGTGAAAATCCCCATTTTTGACTTTTTCGACACTACCGGCCCTGTCTTTTTTTTCAAATTTTGCCCGGTTTGGAAAATCCTTCACAATTTTCACACAACGCCCCAACTGTGCTTGATTTTGCTCCTTTCTCACTCAGCCCGCCCCCCTGGCCCCTTTTAGCAAGGATTTGGGAAAATCCCCATTTTTGACTTTTTCGACACTACCGGCCCTGTCGTTTTTTTCAAATTTTGCCCGGTTTGGAAAATCCTTCACAATTTTCCCAAAACGCCCCAACTGTGCTTGATTTTGCTCCTTTCTGACTCAGTCCGCCCCCCTGGCCCCTTTTAGCAAGGTTTGGGAAAATCCCCATTTTTGACTTTTTCGACACTACCGGCCCTGTCTTTTTTTTCAATTTATGCCCGGTTTGGAAAATCCTTCACAATTTTCTAAAAACGCCCCAACTGTGCTTGATTTTGCTAATTTCTGACTCAGTCCGCCCCCCTGGCCCCTTTTAGCAAGGTTTGGGAAAATCCGCATTTTTGACTTTTTCGACACTACCGGCCCTGTCGTTTTTTTCAATTTTTGCCCACTTTGGAAAATCCTTCACAATTTTCCCAAAACGCCCCAACTGTGCTTGATTTTGCTCCTTTCTGACTCAGTCCGCCCCCTGGCAACTTTTAGCAAGGTTTGGGAAAATCCCCATTTTTGACTTTTTCGACACTACCGGCCCTGTCTTTTTTTCAAATTTTGCCCGGTTTGGAAAATCCTTCACAATTTTCACAAAACGCCCCAACCGTGCTTGATTTTGCTCGTTTTTCAATCAGCCCGCCCCCTGGCCCCTTTTAGCAAAAATTTGGGAAAATCCCCATTTTTGACTTTTTCGACACTACCGGACCTGTCGTTTTTTTCAAATTTTGCCCACTTTGGAAAATCCTTCACAATTTTCTCAAAACGCCCCAACTGTGCTTGATTTTGCTCCTTTCTGACTCAGTCCACCCCCTGGCACCTTTTAGCAAGGTTTGTGAAAATCCCCATTTTTGACTTTTTCGACACTACCGGCCCTGTCGTTTTTTTCAATTTTTGCCCACTTTGGAAAATCCTTCACAATTTTCACAAAACGCCCCAACTGTGCTTGATTTTGCTCCTTTTTCACCCAGCCCCCCCCCTCTGGCCTCTTTAAGCAAAGTTTGGGAAAATCCCCATTTTTGACTTTTTCGACACTACCGGCACTGTTGTTTTTTTTCAAATTTTGCCCGGTTTGGAAAATCCTTCACAATTTTCCCAAAACGCCCCAACTGTGCTAGATTTTGCTCCTTTCTGACTCAGTCCGCCCCCCTGGCCCCTTTTAGCAAGGTTTGGGAAAATCCCCATTTTTGACTTTTTCGACACTACCGGCCCTGTCTTTTTTTTCAAATTTTGCCCGGTTTGGAAAATCCTTCACAATTTTCCCAAAACGCCCCAACTGTGCTTGATTTTGCTCCTTTCTGACTCAGTCCGCACCCCTGGCCCCTTTTAGCAAGGTTTGGGAAAATCCCCATTTTTGACTTTTTCGACACTACCGGCCCTGTCTTTTTTTCAAATTTTGCCCGGTTTGGAAAATCCTTCACAATTTTCACAAAACGCCTTAACTGTGCTTGATTTTGCTCGTTTTTCAATCAGCCTGCCCCCAGGCCCCTTTTAGCAAAGATTTGGGAAAATCCGCATTTTTGACTTTTTCGACACTACCGGCCCTGTCTTTTTTTTTCAAATTTTGCCCGGTTTTGAAAATCCTTCACAATTTTCCCAAAACGCCCCAACTGTGCTTGATTTTGCTCGTTTTTCAATAAGCCCGCCCCCTGGCCCCTTTTAGCAAAGATTTGGGAAAATCCGCATTTTTGACTTTTTCGACACTACCGGCCCTGTCGTTTTTTTCAAATTTTGCCCGGTTTGGAAAATCCTTCACAATTTTCCCAAAACGCCCCAACTGTGCTTGATTTTGCTCCTTTCTGACTCAGTCCGCCCCCCTGGCCCCTTTTAGCAAGGTTTGGGAAAATCCGCATTTTTGACTTTTTCGACACTACCGGCCCTGTCGTTTTTTTCTACTTTTGCCCACTATGGAAAATCCTTCACAATTTTCACACAACGCCCCAACTGTGCTTGATTTTGCTCCTTTCTGACTCAGCCCGCCCCCCTGGCCCCTTTTAGCAAGGTTTGGGAAAATCCCCATTTTTGACTTTTTCGACACTACCGGCCCTGTCTTTTTTTTCAATTTATGCCCGGTTTGGAAAATCCTTCACAATTTTCTAAAAACGCCCCAACTGTGCTTGATTTTGCTCATTTCTGACTCAGTCCGCCCCCCTGGCCCCTTTTAGCAAGGTTTGGGAAAATCCCCATTTTTGACTTTTTCGACACTACCGGCCCTGTCGTTTTTTTCTATTTTTGCCCACTATGGAAAATCCTTCACAATTTTCACAAAACGCCCCAACTGTGCTTGATTTTGCTCGTTTTTCACTCAGCCCCCCCCTCTGGCCTCTTTAAGCAAATTTTGTGAAAATCCCCATTTTTGACTTTTTCGACACTACCGGCCCTGTCTTTTTTTTCAAATTTTGCCCGGTTTGGAAAATCCTTCACAATTTTCACACAACGCCCCAACTGTGCTTGATTTTGCTCCTTTCTCACTCAGCCCGCCCCCCTGGCCCCTTTTAGCAAGGATTTGGGAAAATCCCCATTTTTGACTTTTTCGACACTACCGGCCCTGTCGTTTTTTTCAAATTTTGCCCGGTTTGGAAAATCCTTCACAATTTTCCCAAAACGCCCCAACTGTGCTTGATTTTGCTCCTTTCTGACTCAGTCCGCCCCCCTGGCCCCTTTTAGCAAGGTTTGGGAAAATCCCCATTTTTGACTTTTTCGACACTACCGGCCCTGTCTTTTTTTTCAATTTATGCCCGGTTTGGAAAATCCTTCACAATTTTCTAAAAACGCCCCAACTGTGCTTGATTTTGCTAATTTCTGACTCAGTCCGCCCCCCTGGCCCCTTTTAGCAAGGTTTGGGAAAATCCGCATTTTTGACTTTTTCGACACTACCGGCCCTGTCGTTTTTTTCAATTTTTGCCCACTTTGGAAAATCCTTCACAATTTTCCCAAAACGCCCCAACTGTGCTTGATTTTGCTCCTTTCTGACTCAGTCCGCCCCCTGGCAACTTTTAGCAAGGTTTGGGAAAATCCCCATTTTTGACTTTTTCGACACTACCGGCCCTGTCTTTTTTTCAAATTTTGCCCGGTTTGGAAAATCCTTCACAATTTTCACAAAACGCCCCAACCGTGCTTGATTTTGCTCGTTTTTCAATCAGCCCGCCCCCTGGCCCCTTTTAGCAAAAATTTGGGAAAATCCCCATTTTTGACTTTTTCGACACTACCGGACCTGTCGTTTTTTTCAAATTTTGCCCACTTTGGAAAATCCTTCACAATTTTCTCAAAACGCCCCAACTGTGCTTGATTTTGCTCCTTTCTGACTCAGTCCACCCCCTGGCACCTTTTAGCAAGGTTTGTGAAAATCCCCATTTTTGACTTTTTCGACACTACCGGCCCTGTCGTTTTTTTCAATTTTTGCCCACTTTGGAAAATCCTTCACAATTTTCACAAAACGCCCCAACTGTGCTTGATTTTGCTCCTTTTTCACCCAGCCCCCCCCCTCTGGCCTCTTTAAGCAAAGTTTGGGAAAATCCCCATTTTTGACTTTTTCGACACTACCGGCACTGTTGTTTTTTTCAAATTTTGCCCGGTTTGGAAAATCCTTCACAATTTTCCCAAAACGCCCCAACTGTGCTAGATTTTGCTCCTTTCTGACTCAGTCCGCCCCCCTGGCCCCTTTTAGCAAGGTTTGGGAAAATCCCCATTTTTGACTTTTTCGACACTACCGGCCCTGTCTTTTTTTTCAAATTTTGCCCGGTTTGGAAAATCCTTCACAATTTTCCCAAAACGCCCCAACTGTGCTTGATTTTGCTCCTTTCTGACTCAGTCCGCACCCCTGGCCCCTTTTAGCAAGGTTTGGGAAAATCCCCATTTTTGACTTTTTCGACACTACCGGCCCTGTCTTTTTTTCAAATTTTGCCCGGTTTGGAAAATCCTTCACAATTTTCACAAAACGCCTTAACTGTGCTTGATTTTGCTCGTTTTTCAATCAGCCTGCCCCCAGGCCCCTTTTAGCAAAGATTTGGGAAAATCCGCATTTTTGACTTTTTCGACACTACCGGCCCTGTCTTTTTTTTTCAAATTTTGCCCGGTTTTGAAAATCCTTCACAATTTTCCCAAAACGCCCCAACTGTGCTTGATTTTGCTCGTTTTTCAATAAGCCCGCCCCCTGGCCCCTTTTAGCAAAGATTTGGGAAAATCCGCATTTTTGACTTTTTCGACACTACCGGCCCTGTCGTTTTTTTCAAATTTTGCCCGGTTTGGAAAATCCTTCACAATTTTCCCAAAACGCCCCAACTGTGCTTGATTTTGCTCCTTTCTGACTCAGTCCGCCCCCCTGGCCCCTTTTAGCAAGGTTTGGGAAAATCCGCATTTTTGACTTTTTCGACACTACCGGCCCTGTCGTTTTTTTCTACTTTTGCCCACTATGGAAAATCCTTCACAATTTTCACACAACGCCCCAACTGTGCTTGATTTTGCTCCTTTCTGACTCAGCCCGCCCCCCTGGCCCCTTTTAGCAAGGTTTGGGAAAATCCCCATTTTTGACTTTTTCGACACTACCGGCCCTGTCGTTTTTTTCTATTTTTGCCCACTATGGAAAATCCTTCACAATTTTCACAAAACGCCCCAACTGTGCTTGATTTTGCTCGTTTTTCACTCAGCCCCCCCCTCTGGCCTCTTTAAGCAAATTTTGTGAAAATCCCCATTTTTGACTTTTTCGACACTACCGGCCCTGTCTATTTTTTCAAATTTTGCCCGGTTTGGAAAATCCTTCACAATTTTCACACAACGCCCCAACTGTGCTTGATTTTGCTCCTTTCTCACTCAGCCCGCCCCCCTGGCCCCTTTTAGCAAGGATTTGGGAAAATCCCCATTTTTGACTTTTTCGGCACTACCGGCCCTGTCGTTTTTTTCAAATTTTGCCCGGTTTGGAAAATCCTTCACAATTTTCCCAAAACGCCCCAACTGTGCTTGATTTTGCTCCTTTCTGACTCAGTCCGCCCCCTGGCCCCTTTTAGCAAGGTTTGGGAAAATCCCCATTTTTGACTTTTTCGACACTACCGGCCCTGTCGTTTTTTTCAATTTTTGCCCACTTTGGAAAATCCTTCACAATTTTAAAAAAAACGCCCCAACTGTGCTTGATTTTGCTCCTTTCTGACTCAGTCCGCCCCCCTGGCCCCTTTTAGCAAGGTTTGGGAAAATCCCCATTTTTGACTTTTTCGACACTACCGGCCCTGTCTTTTTTTTCAAATTTTGCCCGGTTTGGAAAATCCTTCACAATTTTCTCAAAACGCCCCAACTGTGCTTGATTTTGCTCATTTCTGACCCAGCCCGCCCCCCTGGCCCCTTTTAGCAAGGTTTGGGAAAATCCCCATTTTTGACTTTTTCGACACTACTGGCCCTGTCGTTTTTTTCAATTTTTGCCCACTATGGAAAATCCTTCACAATTTTCACAAAACGCCCCAACTGTGCTTGATTTTGCTCCTTTCTGACTCAGTCCGCCCCCCTGGCCCCTTTTAGCAAGGTTTGGGAAAATCCCCATTTTTGACTTTTTCGACTCTACTGGACCTGTCGTTTTTTTCAAATTTTGCCCACTTTGGAAAATCCTTCACAATTTTCTCAAAACGCCCCAACTGTGCTTGATTTTGCTCCTTTCTGACTCAGTCCACCCCCTGGCACCTTTTAGCAAGGTTTGTGAAAATCCCCATTTTTGACTTTTTCGACACTACCAGCCCTGTCGTTTTTTTCAATTTTTGCCCACTTTGGAAAATCCTTCACAATTTTCACAAAACGCCCCAACTGTGCTTGATTTTGCTCCTTTTTCACCCAGCCCCCCCCCTCTGGCCTCTTTAAGCAAAGTTTGGGAAAATCCCCATTTTTGACTTTTTCGACACTACCGGCACTGTCGTTTTTTTCAAATTTTGCCCGGTTTGGAAAATCCTTCACAATTTTCCCAAAACGCCCCAACTGTGCTTGATTTTGCTCATTTCTGACTCAGTCCGCCCCCCTGGCCCCTTTTAGCAAGGTTTGGGAAAATCCCCATTTTTGACTTTTTCGACACTACCGGCCCTGTCTTTTTTTTCAAATTTTGCCCGGTTTGGAAAATCCTTCACAATTTTCCCAAAACGCCCCAACTGTGCTTGATTTTGCTCGTTTTTCAATAAGCCCGCCCCCTGGCCCCTTTTAGCAAATATTTGGGAAAATCCGCATTTTTGACTTTTTCGACACTACCGGCCCTGTCGTTTTTTTCAAATTTTGCCCGGTTTGGAAAATCCTTCACAATTTTCCCAAAACGCCCCAACTGTGCTTGATTTTGCTCCTTTCTGACTCAGTCCGCCCCCCTGGCCCCTTTTAGCAAGGTTTGGGAAAATCCGCATTTTTGACTTTTTCGACACTACCGGCCCTGTCGTTTTTTTCTACTTTTGCCCACTATGGAAAATCCTTCACAATTTTCACACAACGCCCCAACTGTGCTTGATTTTGCTCCTTTCTGACTCAGCCCGCCCCCCTGGCCCCTTTTAGAAAGGTTTGGGAAAATCCCCATTTTTGACTTTTTCGACACTACCGGCCCTGTCGTTTTTTTCTGTTTTGGCCCACTATGGAAAATCCTTCACAATTTTCACAAAACGCCCCAACTGTGCTTGATTTTGCTCGTTTTTCACTCAGCCCCCCCCCTCTGGCCTCTTTAAGCAAATTTTGTGAAAATCCCCATTTTTGACTTTTTCGACACTACCGGCCCTGTCGTTTTTTTCAAATTTTGCCCGGTTTGGAAAATCCTTCACAATTTTCACACAACGCCCCAACTGTGCTTGATTTTGCTCCTTTCTCACTCAGTCCGCCCCCCTGGCCCCTTTTAGCAAGGTTTGGGAAAATCCCCATTTTTGACTTTTTCGACACTACCGGCCCTGTCTTTTTTTTCAATTTATGCCCGGTTTTGAAAATCCTTCACAATTTTCTCAAAACGCCCCAACTGTGCTTGATTTTGCTCCTTTCTGACTCAGTCCGCCCCCTGGCAACTTTTAGCAAGGTTTGGGAAAATCCCCATTTTTGACTTTTTCGACACTACCGGCCCTGTCTTTTTTTCAAATTTTGCCCGGTTTGGAAAATCCTTCACAATTTTCACAAAACGCCCCAACTGTGCTTGATTTTGCTCGTTTTTCAATCAGCCCGCCCCCTGGCCCCTTTTAGCAAAAATTTGGGAAAATCCCAATTTTTGACTTTTTCGACACTACCGGACATGTCTTTTTTTCAAATTTTGCCCACTTTGGAAAATCCTTCACAATTTTCTCAAAACGCCCCAACTGTGCTTGATTTTGCTCCTTTCTGACTCAGTCCACCCCCTGGCACCTTTTAGCAAGGTTTGTGAAAATCCCCATTTTTGACTTTTTCGACACTACCGGCCCTGTCGTTTTTTTCAATTTTTGCCCACTTTGGAAAATCCTTCACAATTTTCACAAAACGCCCCAACTGTGCTTGATTTTGCTCCTTTCTGACTCAGTCCGCCCCCCTGGCCCCTTTTAGCAAGATTTGGGAAAATCCCCATTTTTGACTTTTTCGACACTACTGGACCTGTCGTTTTTTTCAAATTTTGCCCACTTTGGAAAATCCTTCACAATTTTCTCAAAACGCCCCAACTGTGCTTGATTTTGCTCCTTTCTGACTCAGTCCACCCCCTGGCACCTTTTAGCAAGGTTTGTGAAAATCCCCATTTTTGACTTTTTCGACACTACCGGCCCTGTCGTTTTTTTCAATTTTTGCCCACTTTGGAAAATCCTTCACAATTTTCACAAAACGCCCCAACTGTGCTTGATTTTGCTCCTTTTTCACCCAGCCCCCCCCCCTCTGGCCTCTTTAAGCAAAGTTTGGGAAAATCCCCATTTTTGACTTTTTCGACACTACCGGCCCTGTCTTTTTTTTCAAATTTTGCCCGGTTTGGAAAATCCTTCACAATTTTCCCAAAACGCCCCAACTGTGCTTGATTTTGCTCGTTTTTCAATAAGCCCGCCCCCTGGCCCCTTTTAGCAAAGATTTGGGAAAATCCGCATTTTTGACTTTTTCGACACTACCGGCCCTGTCGTTTTTTTCAAATTTTGCCCGGTTTGGAAAATCCTTCACAATTTTCCCAAAACGCCCCAACTGTGCTTGATTTTGCTCCTTTCTGACTCAGTCCGCCCCCCTGGCCCCTTTTAGCAAGGTTTGGGAAAATCCGCATTTTTGACTTTTTCGACACTACCGGCCCTGTCGTTTTTTTCTACTTTTGCCCACTATGGAAAATCCTTCACAATTTTCACACAACGCCCCAACTGTGCTTGATTTTGCTCCTTTCTGACTCAGCCCGCCCCCCTGGCCCCTTTTAGAAAGGTTTGGGAAAATCCCCATTTTTGACTTTTTCGACACTACCGGCCCTGTCGTTTTTTTCTATTTTTGCCCACTATGGAAAATCCTTCACAATTTTCACAAAACGCCCCAACTGTGCTTGATTTTGCTCGTTTTTCACTCAGCCCCCCCCTCTGGCCTCTTTAAGCAAATTTTATGAAAATCCCCATTTTTGACTTTTTCGACACTACCGGCCCTGTCTTTTTTTCAAATTTTGCCCGGTTTGGAAAATCCTTCACAATTTTCACACAACGCCCCAACTGTGCTTGATTTTGCTCCTTTCTCACTCAGCCCGCCCCCCTGGCCCCTTTTAGCAAGGATTTGGGAAAATCCCCATTTTTGACTTTTTCGACACTACCGGCCCTGTCGTTTTTTTCAAATTTTGCCCGGTTTGGAAAATCCTTCACAATTTTCTCAAAACGCCCCAACTGTGCTTGATTTTGCTCCTTTCTCACTCAGCCCGCCCCCCTGGCCCCTTTTAGCAAGGTTTGGGAAAATCCCCATTTTTGACTTTTTCGACACTACCGGCCCTGTCTTTTTTTTCAATTTATGCCCGGTTTGGAAAATCCTTCACAATTTTCTCAAAACGCCCCAACTGTGCTTGATTTTGCTCATTTCTGACTCAGTCCGCCCCCCTGGCCCCTTTTAGCAAGGTTTGGGAAAATCCGCATTTTTGACTTTTTCGACACTACCGGCCCTGTCGTTTTTTTCAATTTTTGCCCACTTTGGAAAATCCTTCACAATTTTCCCAAAACGCCCCAACTGTGCTTGATTTTGCTCCTTTCTGACTCAGTCCGCCCCCTGGCAACTTTTAGCAAGGTTTGGGAAAATCCCCATTTTTGACTTTTTCGACACTACCGGCCCTGTCTTTTTTTCAAATTTTGCCCGGTTTGGAAAATCCTTCACAATTTTCACAAAACGCCCCAACTGTGCTTGATTTTGCTCGTTTCTCAATCAGCCAGCCCCCTGGCCCCTTTTAGCAAAAATTTGGGAAAATCCCAATTTTTGACTTTTTCGACACTACCGGACCTGTCGTTTTTTTCAATTTTTGCCCACTTTGGAAAATCCTTCACAATTTTCACAAAACGCCCCAACTGTGCTTGATTTTGCTCCTTTCTGACTCAGTCCGCCCCCCTGGCCCCTTTTAGCAAGGTTTGGGAAAATCCCCATTTTTGACTTTTTCGACACTACCGGCCCTGTCTTTTTTTCAAATTTTGCCCGGTTTGGAAAATCCTTCACAATTTTCTCAAAACGCCCAAACTGTGCTTGATTTTGCTCATTTCTGACTCAGCCCGCCCCCCTGGCCCCTTTTAGCAAGGTTTGGGAAAATCCCCATTTTTGACTTTTTCGACACTACCGGCCCTGTCGTTTTTTTCAATTTTTGCCCACTATGGAAAATCCTTCACAATTTTCACAAAACGCCCCAACTGTGCTTGATTATGCTCGTTTTTCACTCAGCCCCCCACTCTGGCCTCTTTAAGCAAATTTCGTGAAAATCCCCATTTTTGACTTTTTCGACACTACCGGCCCTGTCGTTTTTTTCAAATTTTGCCCGGTTTGGAAAATCCTTCACAATTTTCACACAACGCCCCAACTGTGCTTGATTGTGCTCCTTTCTCACTCAGCCCGCCCCCCTGGCCCCTTTTAACAAGGCTTTGGGAAAATCCCCAATTTTGACTTTTTCGACACTACCGGCCCTGTCTTTTTTTTCAAATTTTGCCCGGTTTGGAAAATCCTTCACAATTTTCCCAAAACGCCCCAACTGTGCTTGATTTGGCTCCTTTCTGACTCAGTCCGCCCCCCTGGCCCCTTTTAGCAAGGTTTGGGAAAATCCCCATTTTTGACTTTTTCGACACTACCGGCCCTGTCTTTTTTTTCAATTTATGCCCGGTTTGGAAAATCCTTCACAATTTTCTAAAAACGCCCCAACTGTGCTTGATTTTGCTCATTTCTGACTCAGTCCGCCCCCCTGGCCCCTTTTAGCAAGGTTTGGGAAAATCCCCATTTTTGACTTTTTCGACACTACCGGCCCTGTCGTTTTTTTCTATTTTTGCCCACTATGGAAAATCCTTCACAATTTTCACAAAACGCCCCAACTGTGCTTGATTTTGCTCGTTTTTCACTCAGCCCCCCCCTCTGGCCTCTTTAAGCAAATTTTGTGAAAATCCCCATTTTTGACTTTTTCGACACTACCGGCCCTGTCTTTTTTTTCAAATTTTGCCCGGTTTGGAAAATCCTTCACAATTTTCACACAACGCCCCAACTGTGCTTGATTTTGCTCCTTTCTCACTCAGCCCGCCCCCCTGGCCCCTTTTAGCAAGGATTTGGGAAAATCCCCATTTTTGACTTTTTCGACACTACCGGCCCTGTCGTTTTTTTCAAATTTTGCCCGGTTTGGAAAATCCTTCACAATTTTCCCAAAACGCCCCAACTGTGCTTGATTTTGCTCCTTTCTGACTCAGTCCGCCCCCCTGGCCCCTTTTAGCAAGGTTTGGGAAAATCCCCATTTTTGACTTTTTCGACACTACCGGCCCTGTCTTTTTTTTCAATTTATGCCCGGTTTGGAAAATCCTTCACAATTTTCTAAAAACGCCCCAACTGTGCTTGATTTTGCTAATTTCTGACTCAGTCCGCCCCCCTGGCCCCTTTTAGCAAGGTTTGGGAAAATCCGCATTTTTGACTTTTTCGACACTACCGGCCCTGTCGTTTTTTTCAATTTTTGCCCACTTTGGAAAATCCTTCACAATTTTCCCAAAACGCCCCAACTGTGCTTGATTTTGCTCCTTTCTGACTCAGTCCGCCCCCTGGCAACTTTTAGCAAGGTTTGGGAAAATCCCCATTTTTGACTTTTTCGACACTACCGGCCCTGTCTTTTTTTCAAATTTTGCCCGGTTTGGAAAATCCTTCACAATTTTCACAAAACGCCCCAACCGTGCTTGATTTTGCTCGTTTTTCAATCAGCCCGCCCCCTGGCCCCTTTTAGCAAAAATTTGGGAAAATCCCCATTTTTGACTTTTTCGACACTACCGGACCTGTCGTTTTTTTCAAATTTTGCCCACTTTGGAAAATCCTTCACAATTTTCTCAAAACGCCCCAACTGTGCTTGATTTTGCTCCTTTCTGACTCAGTCCACCCCCTGGCACCTTTTAGCAAGGTTTGTGAAAATCCCCATTTTTGACTTTTTCGACACTACCGGCCCTGTCGTTTTTTTCAATTTTTGCCCACTTTGGAAAATCCTTCACAATTTTCACAAAACGCCCCAACTGTGCTTGATTTTGCTCCTTTTTCACCCAGCCCCCCCCCTCTGGCCTCTTTAAGCAAAGTTTGGGAAAATCCCCATTTTTGACTTTTTCGACACTACCGGCACTGTTGTTTTTTTCAAATTTTGCCCGGTTTGGAAAATTCTTCACAATTTTCCCAAAACGCCCCAACTGTGCTAGATTTTGCTCCTTTCTGACTCAGTCCGCCCCCCTGGCCCCTTTTAGCAAGGTTTGGGAAAATCCCCATTTTTGACTTTTTCGACACTACCGGCCCTGTCTTTTTTTTCAAATTTTGCCCGGTTTGGAAAATCCTTCACAATTTTCCCAAAACGCCCCAACTGTGCTTGATTTTGCTCCTTTCTGACTCAGTCCGCACCCCTGGCCCCTTTTAGCAAGGTTTGGGAAAATCCCCATTTTTGACTTTTTCGACACTACCGGCCCTGTCTTTTTTTCAAATTTTGCCCGGTTTGGAAAATCCTTCACAATTTTCACAAAACGCCTTAACTGTGCTTGATTTTGCTCGTTTTTCAATCAGCCTGCCCCCAGGCCCCTTTTAGCAAAGATTTGGGAAAATCCGCATTTTTGACTTTTTCGACACTACCGGCCCTGTCTTTTTTTTCAAATTTTGCCCGGTTTTGAAAATCCTTCACAATTTTCCCAAAACGCCCCAACTGTGCTTGATTTTGCTCGTTTTTCAATAAGCCCGCCCCCTGGCCCCTTTTAGCAAAGTTTGTGAAAATCCCCATTTTTGACTTTTTCGACACTACCGGCCCTGTCTTTTTTTTCAAATTTTGCCCGGTTTGGAAAATCCTTCACAATTTTCACACAACGCCCCAACTGTGCTTGATTTTGCTCCTTTCTCACTCAGCCCGCCCCCCTGGCCCCTTTTAGCAAGGATTTGGGAAAATCCCCATTTTTGACTTTTTCGACACTACCGGCCCTGTCGTTTTTTTCAAATTTTGCCCGGTTTGGAAAATCCTTCACAATTTTCCCAAAACGCCCCAACTGTGCTTGATTTTGCTCCTTTCTGACTCAGTCCGCCCCCCTGGCCCCTTTTAGCAAGGTTTGGGAAAATCCCCATTTTTGACTTTTTCGACACTACCGGCCCTGTCTTTTTTTTCAATTTATGCCCGGTTTGGAAAATCCTTCACAATTTTCTAAAAACGCCCCAACTGTGCTTGATTTTGCTAATTTCTGACTCAGTCCGCCCCCCTGGCCCCTTTTAGCAAGGTTTGGGAAAATCCGCATTTTTGACTTTTTCGACACTACCGGCCCTGTCGTTTTTTTCAATTTTTGCCCACTTTGGAAAATCCTTCACAATTTTCCCAAAACGCCCCAACTGTGCTTGATTTTGCTCCTTTCTGACTCAGTCCGCCCCCTGGCAACTTTTAGCAAGGTTTGGGAAAATCCCCATTTTTGACTTTTTCGACACTACCGGCCCTGTCTTTTTTTCAAATTTTGCCCGGTTTGGAAAATCCTTCACAATTTTCACAAAACGCCCCAACCGTGCTTGATTTTGCTCGTTTTTCAATCAGCCCGCCCCCTGGCCCCTTTTAGCAAAAATTTGGGAAAATCCCCATTTTTGACTTTTTCGACACTACCGGACCTGTCGTTTTTTTCAAATTTTGCCCACTTTGGAAAATCCTTCACAATTTTCTCAAAACGCCCCAACTGTGCTTGATTTTGCTCCTTTCTGACTCAGTCCACCCCCTGGCACCTTTTAGCAAGGTTTGTGAAAATCCCCATTTTTGACTTTTTCGACACTACCGGCCCTGTCGTTTTTTTCAATTTTTGCCCACTTTGGAAAATCCTTCACAATTTTCACAAAACGCCCCAACTGTGCTTGATTTTGCTCCTTTTTCACCCAGCCCCCCCCCTCTGGCCTCTTTAAGCAAAGTTTGGGAAAATCCCCATTTTTGACTTTTTCGACACTACCGGCACTGTTGTTTTTTTCAAATTTTGCCCGGTTTGGAAAATCCTTCACAATTTTCCCAAAACGCCCCAACTGTGCTAGATTTTGCTCCTTTCTGACTCAGTCCGCCCCCCTGGCCCCTTTTAGCAAGGTTTGGGAAAATCCCCATTTTTGACTTTTTCGACACTACCGGCCCTGTCTTTTTTTTCAAATTTTGCCCGGTTTGGAAAATCCTTCACAATTTTCCCAAAACGCCCCAACTGTGCTTGATTTTGCTCCTTTCTGACTCAGTCCGCACCCCTGGCCCCTTTTAGCAAGGTTTGGGAAAATCCCCATTTTTGACTTTTTCGACACTACCGGCCCTGTCTTTTTTTCAAATTTTGCCCGGTTTGGAAAATCCTTCACAATTTTCACAAAACGCCTTAACTGTGCTTGATTTTGCTCGTTTTTCAATCAGCCTGCCCCCAGGCCCCTTTTAGCAAAGATTTGGGAAAATCCGCATTTTTGACTTTTTCGACACTACCGGCCCTGTCTTTTTTTTTCAAATTTTGCCCGGTTTTGAAAATCCTTCACAATTTTCCCAAAACGCCCCAACTGTGCTTGATTTTGCTCGTTTTTCAATAAGCCCGCCCCCTGGCCCCTTTTAGCAAAGATTTGGGAAAATCCGCATTTTTGACTTTTTCGACACTACCGGCCCTGTCGTTTTTTTCAAATTTTGCCCGGTTTGGAAAATCCTTCACAATTTTCCCAAAACGCCCCAACTGTGCTTGATTTTGCTCCTTTCTGACTCAGTCCGCCCCCCTGGCCCCTTTTAGCAAGGTTTGGGAAAATCCGCATTTTTGACTTTTTCGACACTACCGGCCCTGTCGTTTTTTTCTACTTTTGCCCACTATGGAAAATCCTTCACAATTTTCACACAACGCCCCAACTGTGCTTGATTTTGCTCCTTTCTGACTCAGCCCGCCCCCCTGGCCCCTTTTAGCAAGGTTTGGGAAAATCCCCATTTTTGACTTTTTCGACACTACCGGCCCTGTCGTTTTTTTCTATTTTTGCCCACTATGGAAAATCCTTCACAATTTTCACAAAACGCCCCAACTGTGCTTGATTTTGCTCGTTTTTCACTCAGCCCCCCCCTCTGGCCTCTTTAAGCAAATTTTGTGAAAATCCCCATTTTTGACTTTTTCGACACTACCGGCCCTGTCTATTTTTTCAAATTTTGCCCGGTTTGGAAAATCCTTCACAATTTTCACACAACGCCCCAACTGTGCTTGATTTTGCTCCTTTCTCACTCAGCCCGCCCCCCTGGCCCCTTTTAGCAAGGATTTGGGAAAATCCCCATTTTTGACTTTTTCGGCACTACCGGCCCTGTCGTTTTTTTCAAATTTTGCCCGGTTTGGAAAATCCTTCACAATTTTCCCAAAACGCCCCAACTGTGCTTGATTTTGCTCCTTTCTGACTCAGTCCGCCCCCTGGCCCCTTTTAGCAAGGTTTGGGAAAATCCCCATTTTTGACTTTTTCGACACTACCGGCCCTGTCGTTTTTTTCAATTTTTGCCCACTTTGGAAAATCCTTCACAATTTTAAAAAAAACGCCCCAACTGTGCTTGATTTTGCTCCTTTCTGACTCAGTCCGCCCCCCTGGCCCCTTTTAGCAAGGTTTGGGAAAATCCCCATTTTTGACTTTTTCGACACTACCGGCCCTGTCTTTTTTTTCAAATTTTGCCCGGTTTGGAAAATCCTTCACAATTTTCTCAAAACGCCCCAACTGTGCTTGATTTTGCTCATTTCTGACCCAGCCCGCCCCCCTGGCCCCTTTTAGCAAGGTTTGGGAAAATCCCCATTTTTGACTTTTTCGACACTACTGGCCCTGTCGTTTTTTTCAATTTTTGCCCACTATGGAAAATCCTTCACAATTTTCACAAAACGCCCCAACTGTGCTTGATTTTGCTCCTTTCTGACTCAGTCCGCCCCCCTGGCCCCTTTTAGCAAGGTTTGGGAAAATCCCCATTTTTGACTTTTTCGACTCTACTGGACCTGTCGTTTTTTTCAAATTTTGCCCACTTTGGAAAATCCTTCACAATTTTCTCAAAACGCCCCAACTGTGCTTGATTTTGCTCCTTTCTGACTCAGTCCACCCCCTGGCACCTTTTAGCAAGGTTTGTGAAAATCCCCATTTTTGACTTTTTCGACACTACCAGCCCTGTCGTTTTTTTCAATTTTTGCCCACTTTGGAAAATCCTTCACAATTTTCACAAAACGCCCCAACTGTGCTTGATTTTGCTCCTTTTTCACCCAGCCCCCCCCCTCTGGCCTCTTTAAGCAAAGTTTGGGAAAATCCCCATTTTTGACTTTTTCGACACTACCGGCACTGTCGTTTTTTTCAAATTTTGCCCGGTTTGGAAAATCCTTCACAATTTTCCCAAAACGCCCCAACTGTGCTTGATTTTGCTCATTTCTGACTCAGTCCGCCCCCCTGGCCCCTTTTAGCAAGGTTTGGGAAAATCCCCATTTTTGACTTTTTCGACACTACCGGCCCTGTCTTTTTTTTCAAATTTTGCCCGGTTTGGAAAATCCTTCACAATTTTCCCAAAACGCCCCAACTGTGCTTGATTTTGCTCGTTTTTCAATAAGCCCGCCCCCTGGCCCCTTTTAGCAAATATTTGGGAAAATCCGCATTTTTGACTTTTTCGACACTACCGGCCCTGTCGTTTTTTTCAAATTTTGCCCGTTTGGAAAATCCTTCACAATTTTCCCAAAACGCCCCAACTGTGCTTGATTTTGCTCCTTTCTGACTCAGTCCGCCCCCCTGGCCCCTTTTAGCAAGGTTTGGGAAAATCCGCATTTTTGACTTTTTCGACACTACCGGCCCTGTCGTTTTTTTCTACTTTTGCCCACTATGGAAAATCCTTCACAATTTTCACACAACGCCCCAACTGTGCTTGATTTTGCTCATTTCTGACTCAGCCCGCCCCCCTGGCCCCTTTTAGAAAGGTTTGGGAAAATCCCCATTTTTGACTTTTTCGACACTACCGGCCCTGTCGTTTTTTTCTGTTTTGGCCCACTATGGAAAATCCTTCACAATTTTCACAAAACGCCCCAACTGTGCTTGATTTTGCTCGTTTTTCACTCAGCCCCCCCCCCTCTGGCCTCTTTAAGCAAATTTTGTGAAAATCCCCATTTTTGACTTTTTCGACACTACCGGCCCTGTCGTTTTTTTCAAATTTTGCCCGGTTTGGAAAATCCTTCACAATTTTCACACAACGCCCCAACTGTGCTTGATTTTGCTCCTTTCTCACTCAGTCCGCCCCCCTGGCCCCTTTTAGCAAGGTTTGGGAAAATCCCCATTTTTGACTTTTTCGACACTACCGGCCCTGTCTTTTTTTTCAATTTATGCCCGGTTTTGAAAATCCTTCACAATTTTCTCAAAACGCCCCAACTGTGCTTGATTTTGCTCCTTTCTGACTCAGTCCGCCCCCTGGCAACTTTTAGCAAGGTTTGGGAAAATCCCCATTTTTGACTTTTTCGACACTACCGGCCCTGTCTTTTTTTCAAATTTTGCCCGGTTTGGAAAATCCTTCACAATTTTCACAAAACGCCCCAACTGTGCTTGATTTTGCTCGTTTTTCAATCAGCCCGCCCCCTGGCCCCTTTTAGCAAAAATTTGGGAAAATCCCAATTTTTGACTTTTTCGACACTACCGGACATGTCTTTTTTTCAAATTTTGCCCACTTTGGAAAATCCTTCACAATTTTCTCAAAACGCCCCAACTGTGCTTGATTTTGCTCCTTTCTGACTCAGTCCACCCCCTGGCACCTTTTAGCAAGGTTTGTGAAAATCCCCATTTTTGACTTTTTCGACACTACCGGCCCTGTCGTTTTTTTCAATTTTTGCCCACTTTGGAAAATCCTTCACAATTTTCACAAAACGCCCCAACTGTGCTTGATTTTGCTCCTTTCTGACTCAGTCCGCCCCCCTGGCCCCTTTTAGCAAGATTTGGGAAAATCCCCATTTTTGACTTTTTCGACACTACTGGACCTGTCGTTTTTTTCAAATTTTGCCCACTTTGGAAAATCCTTCACAATTTTCTCAAAACGCCCCAACTGTGCTTGATTTTGCTCCTTTCTGACTCAGTCCACCCCCTGGCACCTTTTAGCAAGGTTTGTGAAAATCCCCATTTTTGACTTTTTCGACACTACCGGCCCTGTCGTTTTTTTCAATTTTTGCCCACTTTGGAAAATCCTTCACAATTTTCACAAAACGCCCCAACTGTGCTTGATTTTGCTCCTTTTTCACCCAGCCCCCCCCCCTCTGGCCTCTTTAAGCAAAGTTTGGGAAAATCCCCATTTTTGACTTTTTCGACACTACCGGCCCTGTCTTTTTTTTCAAATTTTGCCCGGTTTGGAAAATCCTTCACAATTTTCCCAAAACGCCCCAACTGTGCTTGATTTTGCTCGTTTTTCAATAAGCCCGCCCCCTGGCCCCTTTTAGCAAAGATTTGGGAAAATCCGCATTTTTGACTTTTTCGACACTACCGGCCCTGTCGTTTTTTTCAAATTTTGCCCGGTTTGGAAAATCCTTCACAATTTTCCCAAAACGCCCCAACTGTGCTTGATTTTGCTCCTTTCTGACTCAGTCCGCCCCCCTGGCCCCTTTTAGCAAGGTTTGGGAAAATCCGCATTTTTGACTTTTTCGACACTACCGGCCCTGTCGTTTTTTTCTACTTTTGCCCACTATGGAAAATCCTTCACAATTTTCACACAACGCCCCAACTGTGCTTGATTTTGCTCCTTTCTGACTCAGCCCGCCCCCCTGGCCCCTTTTAGAAAGGTTTGGGAAAATCCCCATTTTTGACTTTTTCGACACTACCGGCCCTGTCGTTTTTTTCTATTTTTGCCCACTATGGAAAATCCTTCACAATTTTCACAAAACGCCCCAACTGTGCTTGATTTTGCTCGTTTTTCACTCAGCCCCCCCTCTGGCCTCTTTAAGCAAATTTTATGAAAATCCCCATTTTTGACTTTTTCGACACTACCGGCCCTGTCTTTTTTTCAAATTTTGCCCGGTTTGGAAAATCCTTCACAATTTTCACACAACGCCCCAACTGTGCTTGATTTTGCTCCTTTCTCACTCAGCCCGCCCCCCTGGCCCCTTTTAGCAAGGATTTGGGAAAATCCCCATTTTTGACTTTTTCGACACTACCGGCCCTGTCGTTTTTTTCAAATTTTGCCCGGTTTGGAAAATCCTTCACAATTTTCTCAAAACGCCCCAACTGTGCTTGATTTTGCTCCTTTCTCACTCAGCCCGCCCCCCTGGCCCCTTTTAGCAAGGTTTGGGAAAATCCCCATTTTTGACTTTTTCGACACTACCGGCCCTGTCTTTTTTTTCAATTTATGCCCGGTTTGGAAAATCCTTCACAATTTTCTCAAAACGCCCCAACTGTGCTTGATTTTGCTCATTTCTGACTCAGTCCGCCCCCCTGGCCCCTTTAGCAAGGTTTGGGAAAATCCGCATTTTTGACTTTTTCGACACTACCGGCCCTGTCGTTTTTTTCAATTTTTGCCCACTTTGGAAAATCCTTCACAATTTTCCCAAAACGCCCCAACTGTGCTTGATTTTGCTCCTTTCTGACTCAGTCCGCCCCCTGGCAACTTTTAGCAAGGTTTGGGAAAATCCCCATTTTTGACTTTTTTCGACACTACCCGGCCCTGTCTTTTTTTCAAATTTTGCCCGGTTTGGAAAATCCTTCACAATTTTCACAAAACGCCCCAACTGTGCTTGATTTTGCTCGTTTCTCAATCAGCCAGCCCCCTGGCCCCTTTTAGCAAAATTTGGGAAAATCCCAATTTTTGACTTTTTCGACACTACCGGACCTGTCGTTTTTTTCAATTTTTGCCCACTTTGGAAAATCCTTCACAATTTTCACAAAACGCCCCAACTGTGCTTGATTTTGCTCCTTTCTGACTCAGTCCGCCCCCCTGGCCCCTTTTAGCAAGGTTTGGGAAAATCCCCATTTTTGACTTTTTCGACACTACCGGCCCTGTCTTTTTTTCAAATTTTGCCCGGTTTGGAAAATCCTTCACAATTTTCTCAAAACGCCCAAACTGTGCTTGATTTTGCTCATTTCTGACTCAGCCCGCCCCCCTGGCCCCTTTTAGCAAGGTTTGGGAAAATCCCCATTTTTGACTTTTTCGACACTACCGGCCCTGTCGTTTTTTTCAATTTTTGCCCACTATGGAAAATCCTTCACAATTTTCACAAAACGCCCCAACTGTGCTTGATTATGCTCGTTTTTCACTCAGCCCCCCCCTCTGGCCTCTTTAAGCAAATTTTGTGAAAATCCCCATTTTTGACTTTTCGACACTACCGGCCCTGTCGTTTTTTTCAAATTTTGCCCGGTTTGGAAAATCCTTCACAATTTTCACACAACGCCCCAACTGTGCTTGATTTTGCTCCTTTCTCACTCAGCCCGCCCCCCTGGCCCCTTTTAACAAGGCTTTGGGAAAATCCCCATTTTTGACTTTTTCGACACTACCGGCCCTGTCTTTTTTTTCAAATTTTGCCCGGTTTGGAAAATCCTTCACAATTTTCCCAAAACGCCCCAATTGTGCTTGATTTGGCTCCTTTCTGACTCAGTCCGCCCCCCTGGCCCCTTTTAGCAAGGTTTGGGAAAATCCCCATTTTTGACTTTTTCGACACTACCGGCCCTGTCTTTTTTTTCAATTTATGCCCGGTTTGGAAAATCCTTCACAATTTTCTAAAAACGCCCCAACTGTGCTTGATTTTGCTCATTTCTGACTCAGTCCGCCCCCCTGGCCCCTTTTAGCAAGGTTTGGGAAAATCCGCATTTTTGACTTTTTCGACACTACCGGCCCTGTCGTTTTTTTCAATTTTTGCCCACTATGGAAAATCCTTCACAATTTTCACAAAACGCCCCAACTGTGCTTGATTATGCTCGTTTTTCACTCAGCCCCCCCCTCTGGCCTCTTTAAGCAAATTTTGTGAAAATCCCCATTTTTGACTTTTTCGACACTACCGGCACTGTCGTTTTTTTCAAATGTTGCCCGGTTTGGAAAATCCTTCACAATTTTCCCAAAACGCCCCAACTGTGCTTGATTTTGCTCGTTTTTCACTCAGCCCCCCCCCTCTGGCCTCTTTAAGCAAATTTTGTGAAAATCCCCATTTTTGACTTTTTCGACACTACCGGCCCTGTCGTTTTTTTCAAATTTTGCCCGGTTTGGAAAATCCTTCACAATTTTCACACAACGCCCCAACTATGCTTGATTTTGCTCCTTTCTGACTCAGCCCGCCCCCCCTGGCCCCTTTTAGCAAGGTTTGGGAAAATCCCCATTTTGACTTTTTCGACACTACCGGCCCTGTCTTTTTTTTCAAATTTTGCCCGGTTTGGAAAATCCTTCACAATTTTCTCAAAACGCCCCAACTGTGCTTGATTTTGCTCATTTCTGACTCAGTCCGCCCCCCTGGCCCCTTTTAGCAAGGTTTGTGAAAATCCCCATTTTTGACTTTTTCGACATTACCGCCCCTGTCGTTTTTTTCAATTTTTGCCCTCTTTGGAAAATCCTTCACAATTTTCACAAAACGCCCCAACTGTGCTTGATTTTGCTCCTTTTTCACCCAGCCCCCCCCTCTGGCCTCTTTAAGCAAAGTTTGGGAAAATCCCCATTTTTGACTTTTTCGACACTACCGGCCCTGTCGTTTTTATCAAATTTTGACCGGTTTGGAAAATCCTTCACAATTTTCACACAACGCCCCAACTGTGCTTGATTTTGCTCGTTTTTCAATAAGCCCGCCCCCTGGCCCCTTTTAGCAAAGATTTGGGAAAATCCGCATTTTTGACTTTTTCGACACTACCGGCCCTGTCGTTTTTTTCAAATTTTGCCCGGTTTGGAAAATCCTTCACAATTTTCTCAAAACGCCCCAACTGTGCTTGATTTTGCTCATTTCTGACTCAGTCCGCCCCCCTGGCACCTTTTAGCAAGGTTTGGGAAAATCCCCATTTTTGACTTTTTCGACACTACCGGCCCTGTCGTTTTTTTCAATTTTTGCCCACGTTGCAAAATCCTTCACAATTTTCACAAAACGCCCCAACTGTGCTTGATTTTGCTCGTTTTTCAATAAGCCCGCCCCCTGGCCCCTTTTAGCAAAGATTTGGGAAAATCCACATTTTTGACTTTTTCGACACTACCGGCCCTGTCGTTTTTTTCAAATTTTGCCCGGTTTGGAAAATCCTTCACAATTTTCTCAAAACGCCCCAACTGTGCTTGATTTTGCTCATTTCTGACTCAGTCCGCCCCCCTGGCCCCTTTTAGCAAGGTTTGGGAAAATCCCCATTTTTGACTTTTTCGACACTACCGGCCCTGTCTTTTTTTCAAATTTTGCCCGGTTTGGAAAATTCTTCACAATTTTCACAAAACGCCCCAACTGTGCTTGATTTTGCTCGTTTTTCAATCAGCCCGCCCCCTGGCCCCTTTTAGCAAAAATTTGGGAAAATCCCAATTTTTGACTTTTTCGAAACTACCGGACCTGTCGTTTTTTTCAAATTTTGCCCACTTTGGAAAATCCTTCACAATTTTCTCAAAACGCCCCAACTGTGCTTGATTTTGCTCGTTTCTGACTCAGTCCACCCCCTGGCACCTTTTAGCAAGGTTTGGGAAAATCCCCATTTTTGACTTTTTCGACACTACCGGCCCTGTCGTTTTTTTCAATTTTTGCCCACTTTGGAAAATCCTTCACAATTTTAACAAAACGCCCCAACTGTGCTTGATTTTGCTCCTTTTTCACCGAGCCCCCCCCTCTGGCCTCTTTAAGCAAAGTTTGGGAAAATCCCCATTTTTGACTTTTTCGACACTACCGGCCCTGTCGTTTTTTTCAATTTTTGCCCACTTTGGAAAATCCTTCACAATTTTCACACAACGCCCCAACTGTGCTTGATTTTGCTCCTTTCTGACTCAGCCCGCCCCCCTGGCTCCTTTTAGCAAGGTTTGGGAAAATCCCCATTTTTGACTTTTTCCACACTACCGGCCCTGTCGTTTTTTTCTATTTTTGCCCACTATGGAAAATCCTTCACAATTTTCACAAAACGCCATAACTGTGCTTGATTTTGCTTGTTTTTCACTCAGCCCCCCCTCTCTGGCCTCTTTAAGCAAATTTTGTGAAAATCCCCATTTTTGACTTTTTCGACACTACCGGCCCTGTCTTTTTTTTTCAAATTTTGCCCGGTTTGGAAAATCCTTCACAATTTTCACACAACGCCCCAACTGTGCTTGATTTTGCTCCTTTCTCACTCAGCCCGCCCCCCTGGCCCCTTTTAGCAAGGATTTGGGAAAATCCCCATTTTTGACTTTTTCCACACTACCGGCCCTGTCGTTTTTTTCAAATTTTGCCCGGTTTGGAAAATCCTTCACAATTTTCCCAAAACGCCCCAACTGTGCTTGATTTTGCTCCTTTCTGACTCAGTCCGCCCCCCTGGCCCCTTTTAGCAAGGTTTGGGAAAATCCCAATTTTTGACTTTTTCGACACTACCGGCCCTGTCTTTTTTTTCAATTCATGCCCGGTTTGGAAAATCCTTCACAATTTTCCCAAAACGCCCCAACTGTGCTTAATTTTGCTCCTTTCTGACTCAGTCCGCACCCCTGGCCCCTTTTAGCAAGGTTTGGGAAAATCCCCATTTTTGACTTTTTCGACACTACCGGCCCTGTCTTTTTTTCAAATTTTGCCCGGTTTGGAAAATCCTTCACAATTTTCACAAAACGCCTTAACTGTGCTTGATTTTGCTCGTTTTTCAATCAGCCCGCCCCCAGGCCCCTTTTAGCAAAAATTTGGGAAAATCCCAATTTTTGACTTTTTCGACACTACCGGACCTGTCGTTTTTTTCAAATTTTGCCCACTTTGGAAAATCCTTCACAATTTTCTCAAAACGCCCCAACTGTGCTTGATTTTGCTCCTTTCTGACTCAGTCCACCCCCTGGCACCTTTTAGCAAGGTTTGTGAAAATCCCCATTTTTGACTTTTTCG
Source organism: Scomber scombrus (assembly GCF_963691925.1). Lineage (NCBI taxonomy): Eukaryota > Metazoa > Chordata > Actinopteri > Scombriformes > Scombridae > Scomber > Scomber scombrus. The sequence goes on from NW_026910111.1 coordinate 377,024, forward strand.
ACACTACCGGACCTGTCGTTTTTTTCAATTTTTGCCCACTTTGCAAAATCCTTCACAATTTTCACAAAACGCCCCAACTGTGCTTGATTTTGATCCTTTTTCACCCAGCCCCCCCCCCTCTGGCCTCTTTAAGCAAAGTTTGAGAAAATCCCCATTTTTGACGTTTTCGACACTACCGGCACTGTCGTTTTTGTCAAATTTTGCCCGGTTTGGAAAATCCTTCACAATTTTCCCAAAACGCCCCAACTGTGCTTGATTTTGCTACTTTCTGACTCAGTCCGCGCCCCTGGCCCCTTTCAGCAAGGTTTGGGAAAATCCCCATTTTTCGACACTACCGGCCCTGTCTTTTTTTTCAAATTTAACCCGGTTTGGAAAATCCTTCACAATTTTCACAAAACGCCCCAACTGTGCTTGATTTTGCTCGTTTTTCAATAAGCCCGCCCCCTGGCCCCTTTTAGCAAAGATTTGGGAAAATCCGCATTTTTGACTTTTTCGACACTACCGGCCCTGTCGTTTTTTTCAAATTTTGCCCGGTTTGGAAAATCCTTCACAATTTTCTCAAAACGCCCCAACTGTGCTTGATTTTGCTCATTTCTGACTCAGTCCGCCCCCCTGGCACCTGTTAGCAAGGTTTGGGAAAATCCCCATTTTTGACTTTTTCGACACTACCGGCCCTGTCTTTTTTTCAAATTTTGCCCGGTTTGGAAAATCCTTCACAATTTTCACAAAACGCCCCAACTGTGCTTGATTTTGCTCTTTTTTCAATCAGCCCGCCCCCTGGCCCCTTTTAGCAAAAATTTGGGAAAATCCCAATTTTTGACTTTTTTCGACACTACCGGACCTGTCGTTTTTTTCAAATTTTACCCACTTTGGAAAATCCTTCACAATTTTCTCAAAACGCCCCAACTGTGCTTGATTTTGCTCATTTCTGACTCAGTCCGCCCCCCCTGGCCCCTTTTAGCAAGGTTTGGGAAAATCCGCATTTTTGACTTTTTCGACACTACCGGCCCTGTCGTTTTTTTCAATTTTTGCCCACTTTGGAAAATCCTTCACAATTTTCACAAAACGCCCCAACTGTGCTTGATTTTGCTCCTTTTTCACCCAGCCCCCCCCTCTGGCCTCTTTAAGCAAAGTTTGGGAAAATCCCCACTTTTGACTTTTTCGACACTACCGGCACTGTCGTTTTTTTCAAATTTTGCTCGGTTCGGAAAATCCTTCACAATTTTCCCAAAACGCCCCAACTGTGCTTGATTTTGCTCCTTTCTCACTCAGCCCGCCCCCCTGGCCCCTTTTAGCAAGGATTTGGGAAAATCCCCATTTTTGACTTTTTCGACACTACCGGCCCTGTCTTTTTTTTCAAATTTTACCCGGTTTGGAAAATCCTTCACAATTTTCTCAAAACGCCCCAACTGTGCTTGATTTTGCTCCTTTCTGACTCAGTCCGCCCCCCTGGCCCCTTTTAGCAAGGCTTGGGATAATCCGCATTTTTGACTTTTTCGACACTACCGGCCCTGTCGTTTTTTTCCAATTTTTGCCCACGTTGGAAAATCCTTCACAATTTTCCCAAAACGCCCCAACTGTGCTTGATTTTGCTCCTTTCTGACTCAGTCCGCCCCCTGGCACCTTTTAGCAAGGTTTGGGAAAATCCCCATTTTTGACTTTTTCGAAACTACCGGCCCTGTCTTTTTTTCAAATTTTGCCCGGTTTGGAAAATCCTTCACAATTTTCCCAAAACGCCCCAACTGTGCTTGATTTTGCTACTTTCTGACTCAGTCCGCGCCCCTGGCCCCTTTTAGCAAGGTTTAGGAAAATCCCCATTTTTCGACACTACCGGCCCTGTCTTTTTTTCAAATTTTGCCCGGTTTGGAAAATCCTTCACAATTTTCCCAAAACGCCCCAACTGTGCTTGATTTTGCTCGTTTTTCAATAAGCCCGCCCCCTGGCCCCTTTTAGCAAAGATTTGGGAAAATCCGCATTTTTGACTTTTTCGACACTACCGGCCCTGTCGTTTTTTTTTCAATTTATGCCCGGTTTGGAAAATCCTTCACAATTTTCCCAAAACGCCCCAACTGTGCTTGATTTTGCTCCTTTCTGACTCAGTCCGCACCACTGGCCCCTTTTAGCAAGGTTTGGGAAAATTCCCATTTTGACTTTTTTGACACTACCGGCCCTGTCGTTTTTTTCAAATTTTGCCCGGTTTGGAAAATCCTTCACAATTTTCCCAAAACGCCCCAACTGTGCTTGATTTTGCTCCTTTCTTACTTAGTCCGCCCCCCTGGCCCCTTTTAGCAAGGTTTTGGAAAATCCCCATTTTTGACTTTTTCGGCAATACCGGACCTGTCGTTTTTTTCAAATTTGCCCGGTTTGGAAAATCCTTCACAATTTTCTCAAAACGCCCCAACTGTGCTTGATTTTGCTCCTTTCTGACTCAGTCCGCACCCCTGGCCCCTTTTAGCAAGGTTTGGGAAAATCCCCATTTTTGACTTTTTCGACACTACCGGCCCTGTCGTTTTTTAAAATTTTTGCCCACTTTGGAAAATCCATCACAATTTTCACACAACGCCCCAACTGTGCTTGATTTTGCTCCTTTCTGACTCAGTCCGCCCCCTGGCACCATTTAGCAAGGTTTGGGAAAATCCCCATTTTTGACTTTTTCGACACTACCGGCCCTGTCTTTTTTTCAAATTTTGCCCGGTTTGGAAAATCCTTCACAATTTTCACAAAACGCCCCAACTGTGCTTGATTTTGCTCGTTTTTCAATCAGCCCGCCCCCTGGCCCCTTTTAGCAAAAATTTGGGAAAATCCCAATTTTTGACTTTTTCGACACTACCGGCCCTGTCTTTTTTTCAAATTTTGCCCGGTTTGGAAAATCCTTCACAATTTTCACAAAACGCCCCAACTGTGCTTGATTTTGCTCGTTTTTCAATAAGCCCGCCCCCTGGCCCCTTTTAGCACAGATTTGGGAAAATCCGCATTTTTGACTTTTTCGACACTACCGGCCCTGTCGTTTTTTTTTCAATTTATGCCCGGTTTGGAAAATCCTTCACAATTTTCCCAAAACGCCCCAACTGTGCTTGATTTTGCTCCTTTCTGACTCAGTCCGCCCCCTGGCACCATTTAGCAAGGTTTGGGAAAATCCCCATTTTTGACTTTTTCGACACTACCGGCCCTGTCTTTTTTTCAAATTTTGCCCGGTTTGGAAAATCCTTCACAATTTTCACAAAACGCCCCAACTGTGCTTGATTTTGCTCGTTTTTCAATCAGCCCGCCCCCTGGCCCCTTTTAGCAAAAATTTGGGAAAATCCCAATTTTTGACTTTTTCGACACTACCGGACCTGTCGTTTTTTTCAAATTTTGCCCACTTTGGAAAATCCTTCACAATTTTCTCAAAACGCCCCAACTGTGCTTGATTTTGCTCCTTTCTGACTCAGTCCACCCCCTGGCACCTTTTAGCAAGGTTTAGGAAAATCCCCATTTTTCGACACTACCGGCCCTGTCTTTTTTTTCAAATTTTGCCCGGTTTGGAAAATCCTTCACAATTTTCCCAAAACGCCCCAACTGTGCTTGATTTTGCTCGTTTTTCAATAAGCCCGCCCCCTGGCCCCTTTTAGCAAAGATTTGGGAAAATCCGCATTTTTGACTTTTTCGACACTACCGGCCCTGTCGTTTTTTTTCAATTTATGCCCGGTTTGGAAAATCCTTCACAATTTTCCCAAAACGCCCCAACTGTGCTTGATTTTGCTCCTTTCTGACTCAGTCCGCACAACTGGCCCCTTTTAGCAAGGTTTGGGAAAATCCCCATTTTTGACTTTTTTGACACTACCGGCCCTGTCGTTTTTTTCAAATTTTGCCCGGTTTGGAAAATCCTTCACAATTTTCCCAAAACGCCCCAACTGTGCTTGATTTTGCTCCTTTCTTACTTAGTCCGCCCCCCTGGCCCCTTTTAGCAAGGTTTTGGAAAATCCCCATTTTTGACTTTTTCGGCAATACCGGACCTGTCGTTTTTTTCAAATTTGCCCGGTTTGGAAAATCCTTCACAATTTTCTCAAAACGCCCCAACTGTGCTTGATTTTGCTCCTTTCTGACTCAGTCCGCACCCCTGGCCCCTTTTAGCAAGGTTTGGGAAAATCCCCATTTTTGACTTTTTCGACACTACCGGCCCTGTCGTTTTTTAAAATTTTTGCCCACTTTGGAAAATCCATCACAATTTTCACACAACGCCCCAACTGTGCTTGATTTTGCTCCTTCTGACTCAGTCCGCCCCCTGGCATCTTTTAGCAAGGATTTGGGAAAATCCCCATTTTTGACTTTTTCGACAATACCGGCCCTGTCTTTTTTTCAAATTTTGCCCGGTTTGGAAAATCCTTCACAATTTTCCCAAAACGCCCCAACTGTGCTTGATTTTGCTCCTTTCTGACTCAGTCCGCCCCCTGGCACCATTTAGCAAGGTTTGGGAAAATCCCCATTTTTGACTTTTTCGACACTACCGGCCCTGTTTTTTTTTCAAATTTTGCCCGGTTTGGAAAATCCTTCACAATTTTCACAAAACGCCCCAACTGTGCTTGATTTTGCTCGTTTTTCAATCAGCCCGCCCCCTGGCCCCTTTTAGCAAAAATTTGGGAAAATCCCAATTTTTGACTTTTTCGACACTACCGGACCTGTCGTTTTTTTCAAATTTTGCCCACTTTGGAAAATCCTTCACAATTTTCTCAAAACGCCCCAACTGTGCTTGATTTTGCTCCTTTCTGACTCAGTCCACCCCCTGGCACCTTTTAGCAAGGTTTGTGAAAATCCCCATTTTTGACTTTTTCGACACTACCGGCCCTGTCGTTTTTTTCAATTTTTGCCCACTTTGGAAAATCCTTCACAATTTTCACAAAACGCCCCAACTGTGCTTGATTTTGCTCGTTTTTCACTCAGTCCGCCCCCCTGGCCTCTTTAAGCAAATTTTGTGAAAATCCCCATTTTTTACTTTTTCGACACTACCGGCCCTGTCGTTTTTTTCAAATTTTGCCCGGTTTGGAAAATCCTTCACAATTTTCACACAACGCCCCAACTGTGCTTGATTTTGCTCGTTTCTCACTCAGCCCGCCCCCTGGCCCCTTTTAGCAAGGATTTGGGAAAATCCCCATTTTTGACTTTTTCGACACTACCGGCCCTGTCTTTTTTTTCAAATTTTGCCCGGTTTGGAAAATCCTTCACAATTTTCCCAAAACGCCCCAACTGTGCTTGATTTTGCTCGTTTTTCAATAAGCCCGCCCCCTGGCCCCTTTTAGCAAAGATTCTGGAAAATCCGCATTTTTGACTTTTTCGACACTACCGGCCCTGTCGGTTTTTTTTCAATTTATGCCCGGTTTGGAAAATCCTTCACAATTTTCCCAAAACGCCCCAACTGTGCTTGATTTTGCTCCTTTCTGACTCAGTCCGCACCACTGGCCCCTTTTAGCAAGGTTTGGGAAAATTCCCATTTTGACTTTTTTGACACTACCGGCCCTGTCGTTTTTTTCAAATTTTGCCCGGTTTGGAAAATCCTTCACAATTTTCCCAAAACGCCCCAACTGTGCTTGATTTTGCTCCTTTCTTACTTAGTCCGCCCCCCTGGCCCCTTTTAGCAAGGTTTTGGAAAATCCCCATTTTTGACTTTTTCGGCAATACCGGACCTGTCGTTTTTTTCAAATTTGCCCGGTTTGGAAAATCCTTCACAATTTTCTCAAAACGCCCCAACTGTGCTTGATTTTGCTCCTTTCTGACTCAGTCCGCACCCCTGGCCCCTTTTAGCAAGGTTTGGGAAAATCCCCATTTTTGACTTTTTCGACACTACCGGCCCTGTCTTTTTTTCAAATTTTGCCCGGTTTGGAAAATCCTTCACAATTTTCCCAAAACGCCCCAACTGTGCTTGATTTTGCTCGTTTTTCAATAAGCCCGCCCCCTGGCCCCTTTTAGCAAAGATTTGGGAAAATCCGCATTTTTGACTTTTTCGACACTACCGGCCCTGTCGTTTTTTTTCAATTTATGCCCGGTTTGGAAAATCCTTCACAATTTTCCCAAAACGCCCCAACTGTGCTTGATTTTGCTCCTTTCTGACTCAGTCCGCCCCCTGGCACCATTTAGCAAGGTTTGGGAAAATCCCCATTTTTGACTTTTTCGACACTACCGGCCCTGTCTTTTTTTCAAATTTTGCCCGGTTTGGAAAATCCTTCACAATTTTCACAAAACGCCCCAACTGTGCTTGATTTTGCTCGTTTTTCAATCAGCCCGCCCCCTGGCCCCTTTTAGCAAAAATTTGGGAAAATCCCAATTTTTGACTTTTTCGACACTACCGGACCTGTCGTTTTTTTCAAATTTTGCCCACTTTGGAAAATCCTTCACAATTTTCTCAAAACGCCCCAACTGTGCTTGATTTTGCTCCTTTCTGACTCAGTCCACCCCCTGGCACCTTTTAGCAAGGTTTGTGAAAATCCCCATTTTTGACTTTTTCGACACTACCGGCCCTGTCGTTTTTTTCAATTTTTGCCCACTTTGGAAAATCCTTCACAATTTTCACAAAACGCCCCAACTGTGCTTGATTTTGCTCATTTCTGACTCAGTCCGCCCCCCTGGCCCCTTTTAGCAAGGTTTGGGAAAAGCCGCATTTTTGACTTTTTCGACACTACCGGGCCTGTCGTTTTTTTTAATTTTTGCCCACTTTGGAAAAATCCTTCACAATTTTCACACAACGCCCCAACTGTGCTTGATTTTGCTCCTTTCTGACTCAGCCCGCCCCCCTGGCCCCTTTTAGCAAGGTTTGGGAAAATCCCCATTTTTGACTTTTTCGACACTACCGGCCCTGTCGTTTTTTTCTATTTTTGCCCACTATGGAAAATCCTTCACAATTTTCACAAAACGCCCCAACTGTGCTTGATTTTGCTCCTTTCTGACTCAGTCCGCCCCCTGGCACCATTTAGCAAGGTTTGGGAAAATCCCCATTTTTGACTTTTTCGACACTACCGGCCCTGTCTTTTTTTCAAATTTTGCCCGGTTTGGAAAATCCTTCACGATTTTCACAAAACGCCCCAACTGTGCTTGATTTTGCTCGTTTTTCAATCAGCCCGCCCCCTGGCCCCTTTTAGCAAAAATTTGGGAAAATCCCAATTTTTGACTTTTTCGACACTACCGGACCTGTCGTTTTTTTCAAATTTTGCCCACTTTGGAAAATCCTTCACAATTTTCTCAAAACGCCCCAACTGTGCTTGATTTTGCTCCTTTCTGACTCAGTCCGCACCCCTGGCCCCTTTTAGCAAGGTTTGGGAAAATCCCCATTTTTGACTTTTTCGACACTACCGGCCCTGTCGTTTTTTAAAATTTTTGCCCACTTTGGAAAATCCATCACAATTTTCACACAACGCCCCAACTGTGCTTGATTATGCTCCTTCTGACTCAGTCCGCCCCCTGGCATCTTTTAGCAAGGATTTGGGAAAATCCCCATTTTTGACTTTTTCGACAATACCGGCCCTGTCTTTTTTTCAAATTTTGCCCGGTTTGGAAAATCCTTCACAATTTTCCCAAAACGCCCCAACTGTGCTTGATTTTGCTCCTTTCTGACTCAGTCCGCCCCCTGGCACCATTTAGCAAGGTTTGGGAAAATCCCCATTTTTGACTTTTTCGACACTACCGGCCCTGTTTTTTTTTCAAATTTTGCCCGGTTTGGAAAATCCTTCACAATTTTCACAAAACGCCCCAACTGTGCTTGATTTTGCTCGTTTTTCAATCAGCCCGCCCCCTGGCCCCTTTTAGCAAAAATTTGGGAAAATCCCAATTTTTGACTTTTTCGACACTACCGGACCTGTCGTTTTTTTCAAATTTTGCCCACTTTGGAAAATCCTTCACAATTTTCTCAAAACGCCCCAACTGTGCTTGATTTTGCTCCTTTCTGACTCAGTCCACCCCCTGGCACCTTTTAGCAAGGTTTGTGAAAATCCCCATTTTTGACTTTTTCGACACTACCGGCCCTGTCGTTTTTTTCAATTTTTGCCCACTTTGGAAAATCCTTCACAATTTTCACAAAACGCCCCAACTGTGCTTGATTTTGCTCGTTTTTCACTCAGTCCGCCCCCCTGGCCTCTTTAAGCAAATTTTGTGAAAATCCCCATTTTTTACTTTTTCGACACTACCGGCCCTGTCGTTTTTTTCAAATTTTGCCCGGTTTGGAAAATCCTTCACAATTTTCACACAACGCCCCAACTGTGCTTGATTTTGCTCGTTTCTCACTCAGCCCGCCCCCTGGCCCCTTTTAGCAAGGATTTGGGAAAATCCCCATTTTTGACTTTTTCGACACTACCGGCCCTGTCTTTTTTTTCAAATTTTGCCCGGTTTGGAAAATCCTTCACAATTTTCCCAAAACGCCCCAACTGTGCTTGATTTTGCTCGTTTTTCAATAAGCCCGCCCCCTGGCCCCTTTTAGCAAAGATTCTGGAAAATCCGCATTTTTGACTTTTTCGACACTACCGGCCCTGTCGGTTTTTTTTCAATTTATGCCCGGTTTGGAAAATCCTTCACAATTTTCCCAAAACGCCCCAACTGTGCTTGATTTTGCTCCTTTCTGACTCAGTCCGCACCACTGGCCCCTTTTAGCAAGGTTTGGGAAAATTCCCATTTTGACTTTTTTGACACTACCGGCCCTGTCGTTTTTTTCAAATTTTGCCCGGTTTGGAAAATCCTTCACAATTTTCCCAAAACGCCCCAACTGTGCTTGATTTTGCTCCTTTCTTACTTAGTCCGCCCCCCTGGCCCCTTTTAGCAAGGTTTTGGAAAATCCCCATTTTTGACTTTTTCGGCAATACCGGACCTGTCGTTTTTTTCAAATTTGCCCGGTTTGGAAAATCCTTCACAATTTTCTCAAAACGCCCCAACTGTGCTTGATTTTGCTCCTTTCTGACTCAGTCCGCACCCCTGGCCCCTTTTAGCAAGGTTTGGGAAAATCCCCATTTTTGACTTTTTCGACACTACCGGCCCTGTCTTTTTTTCAAATTTTGCCCGGTTTGGAAAATCCTTCACAATTTTCCCAAAACGCCCCAACTGTGCTTGATTTTGCTCGTTTTTCAATAAGCCCGCCCCCTGGCCCCTTTTAGCAAAGATTTGGGAAAATCCGCATTTTTGACTTTTTCGACACTACCGGCCCTGTCGTTTTTTTTCAATTTATGCCCGGTTTGGAAAATCCTTCACAATTTTCCCAAAACGCCCCAACTGTGCTTGATTTTGCTCCTTTCTGACTCAGTCCGCCCCCCAGGCCCCTTTTAGCAAGGTTTGGGAAAATCCGCATTTTTGACTTTTTCGGCAATACCGGACCTGTCGTTTTTTTCAAATTTGCCCGGTTTGGAAAATCCTTCACAATTTTCTCAAAACGCCCCAACTGTGCTTGATTTTGCTCCTTTCTGACTCAGTCCGCACCCCTGGCCCCTTTTAGCAAGGTTTGGGAAAATCCCCATTTTTGACTTTTTCGACACTACCGGCCCTGTCGTTTTTTAAAATTTTTGCCCACTTTGGAAAATCCATCACAATTTTCACACAACGCCCCAACTGTGCTTGATTTTGCTCCTTTCTGACTCAGTCCGCCCCCTGGCACCATTTAGCAAGGTTTGGGAAAATCCCCATTTTTGACTTTTTCGACACTACCGGCCCTGTCTTTTTTTCAAATTTTGCCCGGTTTGGAAAGTCCTTCACAATTTTCACAAAACGCCCCAACTGTGCTTGATTTTGCTCGTTTTTCAATCAGCCCGCCCCCTGGCCCCTTTTAGCAAAGATTTGGGAAAATCCCAATTTTTGACTTTTTCGACACTACCGGACCTGTCGTTTTTTTCAAATTTTGCCCACTTTGGAAAATCCTTCACAATTTTCTCAAAACGCCCCAACTGTGCTTGATTTTGCTCCTTTCTGACTCAGTCCACCCCCTGGCACCTTTTAGCAAGGTTTGTGAAAATCCCCATTTTTGACTTTTTCGACACTACCGGCCCTGTCGTTTTTTTTCAATTTTTGCCCACTTTGGAAAATCCTTCACAATTTTCACAAAACGCCCCAACTGTGCTTGATTTTGCTCGTTTTTCACTCAGTCCGCCCCCCTGGCCTCTTTAAGCAAATTTTGTGAAAATCCCCATTTTTGACTTTTTCGACACTACCGGCCCTGTCGTTTTTTTCAAATTTTGCCCGGTTTGGAAAATCCTTCACAATTTTCACACAACGCCCCAACTGTGCTTGATTTTGCTCCTTTCTCACTCAGCCCGCCCCCTGGCCCCTTTTAGCAAGGATTTGGGAAAATCCCCATTTTTGACTTTTTCGACACTACCGGCCCTGTCTTTTTTTTCAAATTTTACCCGGTTTGGAAAATCCTTCACAATTTTCCCAAAACGCCCCAACTGTGCTTGATTTTGCTCGTTTTTCAATAAGCCCGCCCCCTGGCCCCTTTTAGCAAAGATTTGGGAAAATCCGCATTTTTGACTTTTTCGACACTACCGGCCCTGTCGTTTTTTTTCAATTTATGCCCGGTTTGGAAAATCCTTCACAATTTTCCCAAAACGCCCCAACTGTGCTTGATTTTGCTCCTTTCTGACTCAGTCCGCACCACTGGCCCCTTTTAGCAAGGTTTGGGAAAATCCCCATTTTTGACTTTTTCGACACTACCGGCCCTGTCGTTTTTTAAAATTTTTGCCCACTTTGGAAAATCCATCACAATTTTCACACAACGCCCCAACTGTGCTTGATTTTGCTCCTTTCTTACTTAGTCCGCCCCCCAGGCCCCTTTTAGCAAGGTTTTGGAAAATTCCCATTTTTGACTTTTTCGACACTACCGGACCTGTAGTTTTTTTCAAATTTTGCCCGGTTTGGAAAATCCTTCACAATTTTCTCAAAACGCCCCAACTGTGCTTGATTTTGCTCATTTCTGACTCAGTCCGCCCCCCTGGCCCCTTTTAGCAAGGTTTGGGAAAATCCGCATTTTTGACTTTTTCGACACTACCGGACCTGTCGTTTTTTTCAAATTTTGCCCGGTTTGGAAAATCCTTCACAATTTTCCCAAAACGCCCCAACTGTGCTTGATTTTGCTCGTTTTTCAATAAGCCCGCCCCCTGGCCCCTTTTAGCAAAGATTTGGGAAAATCCGCATTTTTGACTTTTTCGACACTACCGGCCCTGTCGTTTTTTTTCAATTTATGCCCGGTTTGGAAAATCCTTCACAATTTTCCCAAAACGCCCCAACTGTGCTTGATTTTGCTCCTTTCTGACTCAGTCCGCACCACTGGCCCCTTTTAGCAAGGTTTGGGAAAATCCCCATTTTTGACTTTTTTGACACTACCGGCCCTGTCGTTTTTTTCAAATTTTTGCCCACTTTGGAAAATCCTTCACAATTTTCTCAAAACGCCCCAACTGTGCTTGATTTTGCTCGCTTTTCACTCAGCCCCCCCCTCTGGCCTCTTTAAGCAAATTTTGTGAAAATCCCCATTTTTGACTTTTTCGACACTACCGGCCCTGTCGTTTTTTTCAAAATTTGCCCGGTTTGGAAAATCCTTCACAATTTTCACACAACGCCCCAACTGTGCTTGATTTTGCTCCTTTCTCACTCAGCCCGCCCCCTGGCCCCTTTTAGCAAGGATTTGGGAAAATCCCCATTTTTGACTTTTTCGACACTACCGGCCCTGTCTTTTTTTTCAAATTTTACCCGGTTTGGAAAATCCTTCACAATTTTCCCAAAACGCCCCAACTGTGCTTGATTTTGCTCGTTTTTCAATAAGCCCGCCCCCTGGCCCCTTTTAGCAAAGATTTGGGAAAATCCGCATTTTTGACTTTTTCGACACTACCGGCCCTGTCGTTTTTTTTCAATTTATGCCCGGTTTGGAAAATCCTTCACAATTTTCTCAAAACGCCCCAACTTTGCTTGATTTTGCTCATTTCTGACTCAGTCCGCCCCCTTGGCCCCTTTTAGCAAGGTTTGGGAAAATCCGCATTTTTGACTTTTTCGACACTACCGGCCCTGTCGTTTTTTTCAATTTTTGCCCACGTTGGAAAATCCTTCACAATTTTCCCAAAACGCCCCAACTGTGCTTGATTTTGCGCGTTTTTCAATCAGCCCGCCCCCTGGCCCCTTTTAGCAAAAATTTGGGAAAATCCCAATTTTTGACTTTTTCGACACTACCGGACCTGTCGTTTTTTTCAAATTTTGCCCACTTTGGAAAATCCTTCACAATTTTCTCAAAACGCCCCAACTGTGCTTGATTTTGCTCCTTTCTGACTCAGTCCACCCCTTGGCACCTTTTAGCAAGGTTTGTGAAAATCCCCATTTTTGACTTTTTCGACACTACCGGCCCTGTCGTTTTTTTCAATTTTTGCCCACTTTGGAAAATCCTTCACAATTTTCACACAACGCCCCAACTGTGCTTGATTTTGCTCCTTTCTGACTCAGCCCGCCCCCCTGGCCCCTTTTAGCAATGTTTGTGAAAATCCCCATTTTTGACTTTTTCGACACTACCGGCCCTGTCTTTTTTTTTCAAATTTTACCCGGTTTGGAAAATCCTTCACAATTTTCACAAAACGCCCCAACTGTGCTTGATTTTGCTCGTTTTTCAATAAGCCCGCCCCCTGGCCCCTTTTAGCAAAGATTTGGGAAAATCCGCATTTTTGACTTTTTCGACACTACCGGCCCTGTCGTTTTTTTCAAATTTTGCCCGGTTTGGAAAATCCTTCACAATTTTCCCAAAACGCCCCAACTGTGCTTGATTTTGCTCCTTTCTGACTCAGTCCGCACCCCTGGCCCCTTTTAGCAAGGTTTGGGAAAATCCCCATTTTTGACTTTTTCGACACTACCGGCCCTGTCTTTTTTTCAAATTTTGCCCGGTTTGGAAAATCCTTCACAATTTTCCCAAAACGCCCCAACTGTGCTTGATTTTGCTCGTTTTTCAATCAGCCCGCCCCCTGGCCCCTTTTAGCAAGAATTTGGGAAAATCCCCATTTTTGACTTTTTCGACACTACCGGACCTGTCGTTTTTTTCAAATTTTGCCCACTTTGGAAAATCCTTCACAATTTTCTCAAAACGCCCCAACTGTGCTTGATTTTGCTCGTTTCTGACTCAGTCCACCCCCTGGCACCTTTTAGCAAGGTTTGTGAAAATCCCCATTTTTGACTTTTTCGACACTACCGGCCCTGTCGTTTTTTTCCAATTTTTGCCCACTTTGGAAAATCCTTCACAATTTTCACAAAACGCCCCAACTGTGCTTGATTTTGCTCGCTTTTCACTCAGCCCCCCCCTCTGGCCTCTTTAAGCAAATTTTGTGAAAATCCCCATTTTTGACTTTTTCGACACTACCGGCCCTGTCGTTTTTTTCAAATTTTGCCCGGTTTGGAAAATCCTTCACAATTTTCACACAACGCCCCAACTGTGCTTGATTTTGCTCCTTTCTCACTCAGCCCGCCCCCTGGCCCCTTTTAGCAAGGATTTGGGAAAATCCCCATTTTTGACTTTTTCGACACTACCGGCCCTGTCTTTTTTTTCAAATTTTACCCGGTTTGGAAAATCCTTCACAATTTTCCCAAAACGCCCCAACTGTGCTTGATTTTGCTCGTTTTTCAATAAGCCCGCCCCCTGGCCCCTTTTAGCAAAGATTTGGGAAAATCCGCATTTTTGACTTTTTCGACACTACCGGCCCTGTCGTTTTTTTTCAATTTATGCCCGGTTTGGAAAATCCTTCACAATTTTCCCAAAACGCCCCAACTGTGCTTGATTTTGCTCCTTTCTGACTCAGTCCGCACCACTGGCCCCTTTTAGCAAGGTTTGGGAAAATCCCCATTTTTGACTTTTTTGACACTACCGGCCCTGTCGTTTTTTTTCAAATTTTTGCCCACTTTGGAAAATCCTTCACAATTTTCTCAAAACGCCCCAACTGTGCTTGATTTTGCTCATTTCTGACTCAGTCCGCCCCCCTGGCCCCTTTTAGCAAGGTTTGGGAAAATCCCCATTTTTGACTTTTTCGACATTACCGGCCCTGTCGTTTTTTTCAAATTTTGCCCGGTTTGGAAAATCCTTCACAATTTTCCCAAAACGCCCCAACTGTGCTTGATTTTGCTCGTTTTTCAATAAGCCCGCCCCCTGGCCCCTTTTAGCAAGGTTTGGGAAAATCCCCATTTTTGACTTTTTTGACACTACCGGCCCTGTCGTTTTTTTCAAATTTTTGCCCACTTTGGAAAATCCTTCACAATTTTCACACAACGCCCCAACTGTGCTTGATTTTACTCCTTTCTGACTCAGCCCGCCCCCCTGGCCCCTTTTAGCAAGGTTTGGGAAAATCCCCATTTTTGACTTTTTCGACACTACCGGCCCTGTCGTTTTTTAAAATTTTTGCCCACTTTGGAAAATCCATCACAATTTTCACACAACGCCCCAACTGTGCTTGATTTTGCTCCTTCTGACTCAGTCCGCCCCCTGGCATCTTTTAGCAAGGATTTGGGAAAATCCCCATTTTTGACTTTTTCGACACTACCGGCCCTGTCTTTTTTTCAAATTTTGCCCGGTTTGGAAAATCCTTCACAATTTTCCCAAAACGCCCCAACTGTGCTTGATTTTGCTCCTTTCTGACTCAGTCCGCCCCCTGGCACCATTTAGCAAGGTTTGGGAAAATCCCCATTTTTGACTTTTTCGACACTACCGGCCCTGTCTTTTTTTCAAATTTTGCCCGGTTTGGAAAATCCTTCACAATTTTCACAAAACGCCCCAACTGTGCTTGATTTTGCTCGTTTTTCAATCAGCCCGCCCCCTGGCCCCTTTTAGCAAAAATTTGGGAAAATCCCCATTTTTGACTTTTTCGACACTACCGGCCCTGTCTTTTTTTCAAATTTTGCCCGGTTTGGAAAATCCTTCACAATTTTCCCAAAACGCCCCAACTGTGCTTGATTTTGCTCCTTTCTGACTCAGTCCGCCCCCTGGCACCATTTAGCAAGGTTTGGGAAAATCCCCATTTTTGACTTTTTCGACACTACCGGCCCTGTCTTTTTTTCAAATTTTGCCCGGTTTGGAAAATCCTTCACAATTTTCACAAAACGCCCCAACTGTGCTTGATTTTGCTCGTTTTTCAATCAGCCCGCCCCCTGGCCCCTTTTAGCAAAAATTTGGGAAAATCCCAATTTTTGACTTTTTCGACACTACCGGACCTGTCGTTTTTTTCAAATTTTGCCCACTTTGGAAAATCCTTCACAATTTTCTCAAAACGCCCCAACTGTGCTTGATTTTGCTCCTTTCTGACTCAGTCCACCCCCTGGCACCTTTTAGCAAGGTTTGTGAAAATCCCCATTTTTGACTTTTTCGACACTACCGGCCCTGTCGTTTTTTTCAATTTTTGCCCACTTTGGAAAATCCTTCACAATTTTCACAAAACGCCCCAACTGTGCTTGATTTTGCTCGTTTTTCACTCAGTCCGCCCCCCTGGCCTCTTTAAGCAAATTTTGTGAAAATCCCCATTTTTGACTTTTTCGACACTACCGGCCCTGTCGTTTTTTTCAAATTTTGCCCGGTTTGGAAAATCCTTCACAATTTTCACACAACGCCCCAACTGTGCTTGATTTTGCTCCTTTCTCACTCAGCCCGCCCCCTGGCCCATTTTAGCAAGGATTTGGGAAAATCCCCATTTTTGACTTTTTTGACACTACCGGCCCTGTCTTTTTTTTCAAATTTTGCCCGGTTTGGAAAATCCTTCACAATTTTCCCAAAACGCCCCAACTGTGCTTGATTTTGCTCGTTTTTCAATAAGCCCGCCCCCTGGCCCCTTTTAGCAAAGATTTGGGAAAATCCGCATTTTTGACTTTTTCGACACTACCGGCCCTGTCGTTTTTTTTCAATTTATGCCCGGTTTGGAAAATCCTTCACAATTTTCCCAAAACGCCCCAACTGTGCTTGATTTTGCTCCTTTCTTACTTAGTCCGCCCCCCTGGCCCCTTTTAGCAAGGTTTTGGAAAATCCCCATTTTTGACTTTTTCGGCACTACCGGACCTGTCGTTTTTTTCAAATTTTGCCCGGTTTGGAAAATCCTTCACAATTTTCTCAAAACGCCCCAACTGTGCTTGATTTTGCTCCTTTCTGACTCAGTCCGCACCCCTGGCCCCTTTTAGCAAGGTTTGGGAAAATCCCCATTTTTGACTTTTTCGACACTACCGGCCCTGTCGTTTTTTAAAATTTTTGCCCACTTTGGAAAATCCATCACAATTTTCACACAACGCCCCAACTGTGCTTGATTTTGCTCCTTTCTTACTTAGTCCGCCCCCCAGGCCCCTTTTAGCAAGGTTTGGGAAAATCCGCATTTTTGACTTTTTCGGCAATACCGGACCTGTCGTTTTTTTCAAATTTGCCCGGTTTGGAAAATCCTTCACAATTTTCTCAAAACGCCCCAACTGTGCTTGATTTTGCTCCTTTCTGACTCAGTCCGCACCCCTGGCCCCTTTTAGCAAGGTTTGGGAAAATCCCCATTTTTGACTTTTTCGACACTACCGGCCCTGTCGTTTTTTAAAATTTTTGCCCACTTTGGAAAATCCATCACAATTTTCACACAACGCCCCAACTGTGCTTGATTTTGCTCCTTTCTGACTCAGTCCGCCCCCTGGCACCATTTAGCAAGGTTTGGGAAAATCCCCATTTTTGACTTTTTCGACACTACCGGCCCTGTCTTTTTTTCAAATTTTGCCCGGTTTGGAAAGTCCTTCACAATTTTCACAAAACGCCCCAACTGTGCTTGATTTTGCTCGTTTTTCAATCAGCCCGCCCCCTGGCCCCTTTTAGCAAAGATTTGGGAAAATCCCAATTTTTGACTTTTTCGACACTACCGGACCTGTCGTTTTTTTCAAATTTTGCCCACTTTGGAAAATCCTTCACAATTTTCTCAAAACGCCCCAACTGTGCTTGATTTTGCTCCTTTCTGACTCAGTCCACCCCCTGGCACCTTTTAGCAAGGTTTGTGAAAATCCCCATTTTTGACTTTTTCGACACTACCGGCCCTGTCGTTTTTTTTAAATTTTTGCCCACTTTGGAAAATCCTTCACAATTTTCACAAAACGCCCCAACTGTGCTTGATTTTGCTCGTTTTTCACTCAGTCCGCCCCCCTGGCCTCTTTAAGCAAATTTTGTGAAAATCCCCATTTTTGACTTTTTCGACACTACCGGCCCTGTCGTTTTTTTCAAATTTTGCCCGGTTTGGAAAATCCTTCACAATTTTCACACAACGCCCCAACTGTGCTTGATTTTGCTCCTTTCTCACTCAGCCCGCCCCCTGGCCCCTTTTAGCAAAGATTTGGGAAAATCCGCATTTTTGACTTTTTCGACACTACCGGCCCTGTCGTTTTTTTTCAATTTATGCCCGGTTTGGAAAATCCTTCACAATTTTCCCAAAACGCCCCAACTGTGCTTGATTTTGCTCCTTTCTGACTCAGTCCGCACCACTGGCCCCTTTTAGCAAGGTTTGGGAAAATCCCCATTTTTGACTTTTTTGACACTACCGGCCCTGTCGTTTTTTTCAAATTTTTGCCCACTTTGGAAAATCCTTCACAATTTTCTCAAAACGCCCCAACTGTGCTTGATTTTGCTCATTTCTGACTCAGTCCGCCCCCCTGGCCCCTTTTAGCAAGGTTTGGGAAAATCCCCATTTTTGACTTTTTCGACACTACCGGCCCTGTCGTTTTTTTCAAATTTTGCCCGGTTTGGAAAATCCTTCACAATTTTCCCAAAACGCCCCAACTGTGCTTGATTTTGCTCCTTTCTTACTTAGTCCGCCCCTCTGGCCCCTTTTAGCAAGGTTTTGGAAAATCCCCATTTTTGACTTTTTCGGCACTACCGGACCTGTCGTTTTTTTCAAATTTTGCCCGGTTTGGAAAATCCTTCACAATTTTCTCAAAACGCCCCAACTGTGCTTGATTTTGCTCCTTTCTGACTCAGTCCGCACCCCTGGCCCCTTTTAGCAAGGTTTGGGAAAATCCCCATTTTTGACTTTTTCGACACTACCGGCCCTGTCGTTTTTTAAAATTTTTGCCCACTTTGGAAAATCCATCACAATTTTCACACAACGCCCCAACTGTGCTTGATTTTGCTCCTTTCTTACTTAGTCCGCCCCCCAGGCCCCTTTTAGCAAGGTTTTGGAAAATTCCCATTTTTGACTTTTTCGACACTACCGGACCTGTAGTTTTTTTCAAATTTTGCCCGGTTTGGAAAATCCTTCACAATTTTCTCAAAACGCCCCAACTGTGCTTGATTTTGCTCATTTCTGACTCAGTCCGCCCCCCTGGCCCCTTTTAGCAAGGTTTGGGAAAATCCGCATTTTTGACTTTTTCGACACTACCGGACCTGTCGTTTTTTTCAAATTTTGCCCGGTTTGGATAATCCTTCACAATTTTCCCAAAACGCCCCAACTGTGCTTGATTTTGCTCGTTTTTCAATAAGCCCGCCCCCTGGCCCCTTTTAGCAAAGATTTGGGAAAATCCGCATTTTTGACTTTTTCGACACTACCGGCCCTGTCGTTTTTTTTCAATTTATGCCCGGTTTGGAAAATCCTTCACAATTTTCCCAAAACGCCCCAACTGTGCTTGATTTTGCTCCTTTCTGACTCAGTCCGCACCACTGGCCCCTTTTAGCAAGGTTTGGGAAAATCCCCATTTTTGACTTTTTTGACACTACCGGCCCTGTCGTTTTTTTCAAATTTTTGCCCACTTTGGAAAATCCTTCACAATTTTCTCAAAACGCCCCAACTGTGCTTGATTTTGCTCATTTCTGACTCAGTCCGCCCCCCTGGCCCCTTTTAGCAAGGTTTGGGAAAATCTCCATTTTTGACTTTTTCGACACTACCGGCCCTGTCGTTTTTTTCAAATTTTGCCCGGTTTGGAAAATCCTTCACAATTTTCCCAAAACGCCCCAACTGTGCTTGATTTTGCTCCTTTCTTACTTAGTCCGCCCCCCTGGCCCCTTTTAGCAAGGTTTGGGAAAATACCCATTTTTGACTTTTTCGACACTACCGGCCCTGTCGTTTTTTTCAATTTTTGCCCACTATGGAAAATCCTTCACAATTTTCACAAAACGCCCCAACTGTGCTTGATTTTGCTCGTTTTTCACCCAGCCCCCCCCCTCTGGCCTCTTTAAGCAAAGTTTGGGAAAATCCCCATTTTTGACTTTTTCGACACTACCTGACCTGTCGTTTTTTTCAAATTTTGCCCGGTTTGGAAAATCCTTCACAATTTTCTCAAAACGCCCCAACTTTGCTTGATTTTGCTCATTTCTGACTCAGTCCGCCCCCTTGGCCCCTTTTAGCAAGGTTTGGGAAAATCCGCATTTTTGACTTTTTCGACACTACCGGCCCTGTCGTTTTTTTCAATTTTTGCCCACGTTGGAAAATCCTTCACAATTTTCCCAAAACGCCCCAACTGTGCTTGATTTTGCGCGTTTTTCAATCAGCCCGCCCCCTGGCCCCTTTTAGCAAAAATTTGGGAAAATCCCAATTTTTGACTTTTTCGACACTACCGGACCTGTCGTTTTTTTCAAATTTTGCCCACTTTGGAAAATCCTTCACAATTTTCTCAAAACGCCCCAACTGTGCTTGATTTTGCTCCTTTCTGACTCAGTCCACCCCTTGGCACCTTTTAGCAAGGTTTGTGAAAATCCCCATTTTTGACTTTTTCGACACTACCGGCCCTGTCGTTTTTTTCAATTTTTGCCCACTTTGGAAAATCCTTCACAATTTTCACACAACGCCCCAACTGTGCTTGATTTTGCTCCTTTCTGACTCAGCCCGCCCCCCTGGCCCCTTTTAGCAAGGTTTGGGAAAATCCCCATTTTTGACTTTTTCGACACTACCGGCCCTGTCGTTTTTTTCAATTTTTGCCCACTATGGAAAATCCTTCACAATTTTCTCAAAACGCCCCAACTGTGCTTGATTTTGCTCCTTTCTGACTCAGTCCGCACCCCTGGCCCCTTTTAGCAAGGTTTGGGAAAATCCCCATTTTTGACTTTTTCGACACTACCGGCCCTGTCTTTTTTTCAAATTTTGCCCGGTTTGGAAAATCCTTCACAATTTTCACAAAACGCCCCAACTGTGCTTGATTTTGCTCGTTTTTCAATCAGCCCGCCCCCTGGCCCCTTTTAGCAAGAATTTGGGAAAATCCCCATTTTTGACTTTTTCGACACTACCGGCCCTGTCGTTTTTTTCAATTTATGCCCGGTTTGGAAAATCCTTCACAATTTTCCCAAAACGCCCCAACTGTGCTTGATTTTGCTCCTTTCTGACTCAGTCCGCACCCCTGGCCCCTTTTAGCAAGGTTTGGGAAAATCCCCATTTTTGACTTTTTCGACACTACCGGCCCTGTCTTTTTTTCAAATTTTGCCCGGTTTGGAAAATCCTTCACAATTTTCACAAAACGCCCCAACTGTGCTTGATTTTGCTCGTTTTTCAATCAGCCCGCCCCCTGGCCCCTTTTAGCAAGAATTTGGGAAAATCCCCATTTTTGACTTTTTCGACACTACCGGACCTGTCGTTTTTTTCAAATTTTGCCCACTTTGGAAAATCCTTCACAATTTTCTCAAAACGCCCCAACTGTGCTTGATTTTGCTCGTTTCTGACTCAGTCCACCCCCTGGCACCTTTTAGCAAGGTTTGTGAAAATCCCCATTTTTGACTTTTTCGACACTACCGGCCCTGTCGTTTTTTTCAATTTTTGCCCACTTTGGAAAATCCTTCACAATTTTCACAAAACGCCCCAACTGTGCTTGATTTTGCTCGCTTTTCACTCAGCCCCCCCCTCTGGCCTCTTTAAGCAAATTTTGTGAAAATCCCCATTTTTGACTTTTTCGACACTACCGGCCCTGTCGTTTTTTTTAAATTTTGCCCGGTTTGGAAAATCCTTCACAATTTTCACACAACGCCCCAACTGTGCTTGATTTTGCTCCTTTCTCACTCAGCCCGCCCCCTGGCCCCTTTTAGCAAGGATTTGGGAAAATCCCCATTTTTGACTTTTTCGACACTACCGGCCCTGTCTTTTTTTTCAAATTTTACCCGGTTTGGAAAATCCTTCACAATTTTCCCAAAACGCCCCAACTGTGCTTGATTTTGCTCGTTTTTCAATAAGCCCGCCCCCTGGCCCCTTTTAGCAAAGATTTGGGAAAATCCGCATTTTTGACTTTTTCGACACTACCGGCCCTGTCGTTTTTTTTCAATTTATGCCCGGTTTGGAAAATCCTTCACAATTTTCCCAAAACGCCCCAACTGTGCTTGATTTTGCTCCTTTCTGACTCAGTCCGCACCACTGGCCCCTTTTAGCAAGGTTTGGGAAAATCCCCATTTTTGACTTTTTTGACACTACCGGCCCTGTCGTTTTTTTTCAAATTTTTGCCCACTTTGGAAAATCCTTCACAATTTTCTCAAAACGCCCCAACTGTGCTTGATTTTGCTCATTTCTGACTCAGTCCGCCCCCCTGGCCCCTTTTAGCAAGGTTTGGGAAAATCCCCATTTTTGACTTTTTCGACACTACCGGCCCTGTCTTTTTTTTCAAATTTTGCCCGGTTTGGAAAATCCTTCACAATTTTCCCAAAACGCCCCAACTGTGCTTGATTTTGCTCGTTTTTCAATAAGCCCGCCCCCTGGCCCCTTTTAGCAAAGATTTGGGAAAATCCGCATTTTTGACTTTTTCGACACTACCGGCCCTGTCGTTTTTTTTCAATTTATGCCCGGTTTGGAAAATCCTTCACAATTTTCCCAAAACGCCCCAACTGTGCTTGATTTTGCTCCTTTCTGACTCAGTCCGCCCCCTGGCACCTTTTAGCAAGGTTTGGGAAAATCCCCATTTTTGACTTTTTCGACACTACCGGCCCTGTCGTTTTTTCAAATTTTGCCCGGTTTGGAAAATCCTTCACAATTTTCCCAAAACGCCCCAACTGTGCTTGATTTTGCTCCTTTCTGACTCAGTCCGCACCCCTGGCCCCTTTTAGCAAGGTTTGGGAAAATCCCCATTTTTGACTTTTTCGACACTACCGGCCCTGTCTTTTTTTCAAATTTTGCCCGGTTTGGAAAATCCTTCACAATTTTCCCAAAACGCCCCAACTGTGCTTGATTTTGCTCGTTTTTCAATCAGCCCGCCCCCTGGCCCCTTTTAGCAAGAATTTGGGAAAATCCCCATTTTTGACTTTTTCGACACTACCGGACCTGTCGTTTTTTTCAAATTTTGCCCACTTTGGAAAATCCTTCACAATTTTCTCAAAACGCCCCAACTGTGCTTGATTTTGCTCGTTTCTGACTCAGTCCACCCCCTGGCACCTTTTAGCAAGGTTTTTGAAAATCCCCATTTTTGACTTTTTCGACACTACCGGCCCTGTCGTTTTTTTCAATTTTTGCCCACTTTGGAAAATCCTTCACAATTTTCACAAAACGCCCCAACTGTGCTTGATTTTGCTCGCTTTTCACTCAGCCCCCCCCTCTGGCCTCTTTAAGCAAATTTTGTGAAAATCCCCATTTTTGACTTTTTCGACACTACCGGCCCTGTCGTTTTTTTCAAATTTTGCCCGGTTTGGAAAATCCTTCACAATTTTCACACAACGCCCCAACTGTGCTTGATTTTGCTCCTTTCTCACTCAGCCCGCCCCCTGGCCCCTTTTAGCAAGGATTTGGGAAAATCCCCATTTTTGACTTTTTCGACACTACCGGCCCTGTCTTTTTTTTCAAATTTTACCCGGTTTGGAAAATCCTTCACAATTTTCCCAAAACGCCCCAACTGTGCTTGATTTTGCTCGTTTTTCAATAAGCCCGCCCCCTGGCCCCTTTTAGCAAAGATTTGGGAAAATCCGCATTTTTGACTTTTTCGACACTACCGGCCCTGTCGTTTTTTTTCAATTTATGCCCGGTTTGGAAAATCCTTCACAATTTTCCCAAAACGCCCCAACTGTGCTTGATTTTGCTCCTTTCTGACTCAGTCCGCACCACTGGCCCCTTTTAGCAAGGTTTGGGAAAATCCCCATTTTTGACTTTTTTGACACTACCGGCCCTGTCGTTTTTTTTCAAATTTTTGCCCACTTTGGAAAATCCTTCACAATTTTCTCAAAACGCCCCAACTGTGCTTGATTTTGCTCATTTCTGACTCAGTCCGCCCCCCTGGCCCCTTTTAGCAAGGTTTGGGAAAATCCCCATTTTTGACTTTTTCGACATTACCGGCCCTGTCGATTTTTTCAAATTTTGCCCGGTTTGGAAAATCCTTCACAATTTTCCCAAAACGCCCCAACTGTGCTTGATTTTGCTCCTTTCTGACTCAGTCCGCACCCCTGGCCCCTTTTAGCAAGGTTTGGGAAAATCCCCATTTTTGACTTTTTCGACACTACCGGCCCTGTCTTTTTTTCAAATTTTGCCCGGTTTGGAAAATCCTTCACAATTTTCCCAAAACGCCCCAACTGTGCTTGATTTTGCTCGTTTTTCAATCAGCCCGCCCCCTGGCCCCTTTTAGCAAGAATTTGGGAAAATCCCCATTTTTGACTTTTTCGACACTACCGGACCTGTCGTTTTTTTCAAATTTTGCCCACTTTGGAAAATCCTTCACAATTTTCTCAAAACGCCCCAACTGTGCTTGATTTTGCTCGTTTCTGACTCAGTCCACCCCCTGGCACCTTTTAGCAAGGTTTGTGAAAATCCCCATTTTTGACTTTTTCGACACTACCGGCCCTGTCGTTTTTTTCAATTTTTGCCCACTTTGGAAAATCCTTCACAATTTTCACAAAACGCCCCAACTGTGCTTGATTTTGCTCGCTTTTCACTCAGCCCCCCCCTCTGGCCTCTTTAAGCAAATTTTGTGAAAATCCCCATTTTTGACTTTTTCGACACTACCGGCCCTGTCGTTTTTTTCAAATTTTGCCCGGTTTGGAAAATCCTTCACAATTTTCACACAACGCCCCAACTGTGCTTGATTTTGCTCCTTTCTCACTCAACCCGCCCCCTGGCCCCTTTTAGCAAGGATTTGGGAAAATCCCCATTTTTGACTTTTTCGACACTACCGGCCCTGTCTTTTTTTTCAAATTTTACCCGGTTTGGAAAATCCTTCACAATTTTCCCAAAACGCCCCAACTGTGCTTGATTTTGCTCGTTTTTCAATAAGCCCGCCCCCTGGCCCCTTTTAGCAAAGATTTGGGAAAATCCGCATTTTTGACTTTTTCGACACTACCGGCCCTGTCGTTTTTTTTCAATTTATGCCCGGTTTGGAAAATCCTTCACAATTTTCCCAAAATGCCCCAACTGTGCTTGATTTTGCTCCTTTCTGACTCAGTCCGCACCACTGGCCCCTTTTAGCAAGGTTTGGGAAAATCCCCATTTTTGACTTTTTTGACACTACCGGCCCTGTCGTTTTTTTTCAAATTTTTGCCCACTTTGGAAAATCCTTCACAATTTTCTCAAAACGCCCCAACTGTGCTTGATTTTGCTCATTTCTGACTCAGTCCGCCCCCCTGGCCCCTTTTAGCAAGGTTTGGGAAAATCCCCATTTTTGACTTTTTCGACATTACCGGCCCTGTCGTTTTTTTCAAATTTTGCCCGGTTTGGAAAATCCTTCACAATTTTCCCAAAACGCCCCAACTGTGCTTGATTTTGCTCGTTTTTCAATAAGCCCGCCCCCTGGCCCCTTTTAGCAAGGTTTGGGAAAATCCCCATTTTTGACTTTTTTGACACTACCGGCCCTGTCGTTTTTTTCAAATTTTTGCCCACTTTGGAAAATCCTTCACAATTTTCACACAACGCCCCAACTGTGCTTGATTTTACTCCTTTCTGACTCAGCCCGCCCCCCTGGCCCCTTTTAGCAAGGTTTGGGAAAATCCCCATTTTTGACTTTTTCGACACTACCGGCCCTGTCGTTTTTTAAAATTTTTGCCCACTTTGGAAAATCCATCACAATTTTCACACAACGCCCCAACTGTGCTTGATTTTGCTCCTTCTGACTCAGTCCGCCCCCTGGCATCTTTTAGCAAGGATTTGGGAAAATCCCCATTTTTGACTTTTTCGACACTACCGGCCCTGTCTTTTTTTCAAATTTTGCCCGGTTTGGAAAATCCTTCACAATTTTCCCAAAACGCCCCAACTGTGCTTGATTTTGCTCCTTTCTGACTCAGTCCGCCCCCTGGCACCATTTAGCAAGGTTTGGGAAAATCCCCATTTTTGACTTTTTCGACACTACCGGCCCTGTCTTTTTTTCAAATTTTGCCCGGTTTGGAAAATCCTTCACAATTTTCACAAAACGCCCCAACTGTGCTTGATTTTGCTCGTTTTTCAATCAGCCCGCCCCCTGGCCCCTTTTAGCAAAAATTTGGGAAAATCCCCATTTTTGACTTTTTCGACACTACCGGCCCTGTCTTTTTTTCAAATTTTGCCCGGTTTGGAAAATCCTTCACAATTTTCCCAAAACGCCCCAACTGTGCTTGATTTTGCTCCTTTCTGACTCAGTCCGCCCCCTGGCACCATTTAGCAAGGTTTGGGAAAATCCCCATTTTTGACTTTTTCGACACTACCGGCCCTGTCTTTTTTTCAAATTTTGCCCGGTTTGGAAAATCCTTCACAATTTTCACAAAACGCCCCAACTGTGCTTGATTTTGCTCGTTTTTCAATCAGCCCGCCCCCTGGCCCCTTTTAGCAAAAATTTGGGAAAATCCCAATTTTTGACTTTTTCGACACTACCGGACCTGTCGTTTTTTTCAAATTTTGCCCACTTTGGAAAATCCTTCACAATTTTCTCAAAACGCCCCAACTGTGCTTGATTTTGCTCCTTTCTGACTCAGTCCACCCCCTGGCACCTTTTAGCAAGGTTTGTGAAAATCCCCATTTTTGACTTTTTCGACACTACCGGCCCTGTCGTTTTTTTCAATTTTTGCCCACTTTGGAAAATCCTTCACAATTTTCACAAAACGCCCCAACTGTGCTTGATTTTGCTCGTTTTTCACTCAGTCCGCCCCCCTGGCCTCTTTAAGCAAATTTTGTGAAAATCCCCATTTTTGACTTTTTCGACACTACCGGCCCTGTCGTTTTTTTCAAATTTTGCCCGGTTTGGAAAATCCTTCACAATTTTCACACAACGCCCCAACTGTGCTTGATTTTGCTCCTTTCTCACTCAGCCCGCCCCCTGGCCCATTTTAGCAAGGATTTGGGAAAATCCCCATTTTTGACTTTTTTGACACTACCGGCCCTGTCTTTTTTTTCAAATTTTGCCCGGTTTGGAAAATCCTTCACAATTTTCCCAAAACGCCCCAACTGTGCTTGATTTTGCTCGTTTTTCAATAAGCCCGCCCCCTGGCCCCTTTTAGCAAAGATTTGGGAAAATCCGCATTTTTGACTTTTTCGACACTACCGGCCCTGTCGTTTTTTTTCAATTTATGCCCGGTTTGGAAAATCCTTCACAATTTTCCCAAAACGCCCCAACTGTGCTTGATTTTGCTCCTTTCTTACTTAGTCCGCCCCCCTGGCCCCTTTTAGCAAGGTTTTGGAAAATCCCCATTTTTGACTTTTTCGGCACTACCGGACCTGTCGTTTTTTTCAAATTTTGCCCGGTTTGGAAAATCCTTCACAATTTTCTCAAAACGCCCCAACTGTGCTTGATTTTGCTCCTTTCTGACTCAGTCCGCACCCCTGGCCCCTTTTAGCAAGGTTTGGGAAAATCCCCATTTTTGACTTTTTCGACACTACCGGCCCTGTCGTTTTTTAAAATTTTTGCCCACTTTGGAAAATCCATCACAATTTTCACACAACGCCCCAACTGTGCTTGATTTTGCTCCTTTCTTACTTAGTCCGCCCCCCAGGCCCCTTTTAGCAAGGTTTGGGAAAATCCGCATTTTTGACTTTTTCGGCAATACCGGACCTGTCGTTTTTTTCAAATTTGCCCGGTTTGGAAAATCCTTCACAATTTTCTCAAAACGCCCCAACTGTGCTTGATTTTGCTCCTTTCTGACTCAGTCCGCACCCCTGGCCCCTTTTAGCAAGGTTTGGGAAAATCCCCATTTTTGACTTTTTCGACACTACCGGCCCTGTCGTTTTTTAAAATTTTTGCCCACTTTGGAAAATCCATCACAATTTTCACACAACGCCCCAACTGTGCTTGATTTTGCTCCTTTCTGACTCAGTCCGCCCCCTGGCACCATTTAGCAAGGTTTGGGAAAATCCCCATTTTTGACTTTTTCGACACTACCGGCCCTGTCTTTTTTTCAAATTTTGCCCGGTTTGGAAAGTCCTTCACAATTTTCACAAAACGCCCCAACTGTGCTTGATTTTGCTCGTTTTTCAATCAGCCCGCCCCCTGGCCCCTTTTAGCAAAGATTTGGGAAAATCCCAATTTTTGACTTTTTCGACACTACCGGACCTGTCGTTTTTTTCAAATTTTGCCCACTTTGGAAAATCCTTCACAATTTTCTCAAAACGCCCCAACTGTGCTTGATTTTGCTCCTTTCTGACTCAGTCCACCCCCTGGCACCTTTTAGCAAGGTTTGTGAAAATCCCCATTTTTGACTTTTTCGACACTACCGGCCCTGTCGTTTTTTTTAAATTTTTGCCCACTTTGGAAAATCCTTCACAATTTTCACAAAACGCCCCAACTGTGCTTGATTTTGCTCGTTTTTCACTCAGTCCGCCCCCCTGGCCTCTTTAAGCAAATTTTGTGAAAATCCCCATTTTTGACTTTTTCGACACTACCGGCCCTGTCGTTTTTTTCAAATTTTGCCCGGTTTGGAAAATCCTTCACAATTTTCACACAACGCCCCAACTGTGCTTGATTTTGCTCCTTTCTCACTCAGCCCGCCCCCTGGCCCCTTTTAGCAAGGATTTGGGAAAATCCCCATTTTTGACTTTTTCGACACTACCGGCCCTGTCTTTTTTTTCAAATTTTACCCGGTTTGGAAAATCCTTCACAATTTTCCCAAAACGCCCCAACTGTGCTTGATTTTGCTCGTTTTTCAATAAGCCCGCCCCCTGGCCCCTTTTAGCAAAGATTTGGGAAAATCCGCATTTTTGACTTTTTCGACACTACCGGCCCTGTCGTTTTTTTTCAATTTATGCCCGGTTTGGAAAATCCTTCACAATTTTCCCAAAACGCCCCAACTGTGCTTGATTTTGCTCCTTTCTGACTCAGTCCGCACCACTGGCCCCTTTTAGCAAGGTTTGGGAAAATCCCCATTTTTGACTTTTTTGACACTACCGGCCCTGTCGTTTTTTTCAAATTTTTGCCCACTTTGGAAAATCCTTCACAATTTTCTCAAAACGCCCCAACTGTGCTTGATTTTGCTCATTTCTGACTCAGTCCGCCCCCCTGGCCCCTTTTAGCAAGGTTTGGGAAAATCCCCATTTTTGACTTTTTTGACACTACCGGCCCTGTCTTTTTTTTCAAATTTTGCCCGGTTTGGAAAATCCTTCACAATTTTCCCAAAACGCCCCAACTGTGCTTGATTTTGCTCGTTTTTCAATAAGCCCGCCCCCTGGCCCCTTTTAGCAAAGATTTGGGAAAATCCGCATTTTTGACTTTTTCGACACTACCGGCCCTGTCGTTTTTTTTCAATTTATGCCCGGTTTGGAAAATCCTTCACAATTTTCCCAAAACGCCCCAACTGTGCTTGATTTTGCTCCTTTCTTACTTAGTCCGCCCCCCTGGCCCCTTTTAGCAAGGTTTTGGAAAATCCCCATTTTTGACTTTTTCGGCACTACCGGACCTGTCGTTTTTTTCAAATTTTGCCCGGTTTGGAAAATCCTTCACAATTTTCTCAAAACGCCCCAACTGTGCTTGATTTTGCTCCTTTCTGACTCAGTCCGCACCCCTGGCCCCTTTTAGCAAGGTTTGGGAAAATCCCCATTTTTGACTTTTTCGACACTACCGGCCCTGTCGTTTTTTAAAATTTTTGCCCACTTTGGAAAATCCATCACAATTTTCACACAACGCCCCAACTGTGCTTGATTTTGCTCCTTTCTTACTTAGTCCGCCCCCCAGGCCCCTTTTAGCAAGGTTTGGGAAAATCCGCATTTTTGACTTTTTCGGCAATACCGGACCTGTCGTTTTTTTCAAATTTGCCCGGTTTGGAAAATCCTTCACAATTTTCTCAAAACGCCCCAACTGTGCTTGATTTTGCTCCTTTCTGACTCAGTCCGCACCCCTGGCCCCTTTTAGCAAGGTTTGGGAAAATCCCCATTTTTGACTTTTTCGACACTACCGGCCCTGTCGTTTTTTAAAATTTTTGCCCACTTTGGAAAATCCATCACAATTTTCACACAACGCCCCAACTGTGCTTGATTTTGCTCCTTTCTGACTCAGTCCGCCCCCTGGCACCATTTAGCAAGGTTTGGGAAAATCCCCATTTTTGACTTTTTCGACACTACCGGCCCTGTCTTTTTTTCAAATTTTGCCCGGTTTGGAAAGTCCTTCACAATTTTCACAAAACGCCCCAACTGTGCTTGATTTTGCTCGTTTTTCAATCAGCCCGCCCCCTGGCCCCTTTTAGCAAAGATTT
This sequence comes from Scomber scombrus, assembly GCF_963691925.1. Classification (NCBI taxonomy): domain Eukaryota; kingdom Metazoa; phylum Chordata; class Actinopteri; order Scombriformes; family Scombridae; genus Scomber; species Scomber scombrus. Next base: position 406,503 of record NW_026910111.1, read on the forward strand.
GGGAAAATCCCAATTTTTGACTTTTTCGACACTACCGGACCTGTCGTTTTTTTCAAATTTTGCCCACTTTGGAAAATCCTTCACAATTTTCTCAAAACGCCCCAACTGTGCTTGATTTTGCTCCTTTCTGACTCAGTCCACCCCCTGGCACCTTTTAGCAAGGTTTGTGAAAATCCCCATTTTTGACTTTTTCGACACTACCGGCCCTGTCGTTTTTTTTAAATTTTTGCCCACTTTGGAAAATCCTTCACAATTTTCACAAAACGCCCCAACTGTGCTTGATTTTGCTCGTTTTTCACTCAGTCCGCCCCCCTGGCCTCTTTAAGCAAATTTTGTGAAAATCCCCATTTTTGACTTTTTCGACACTACCGGCCCTGTCGTTTTTTTCAAATTTTGCCCGGTTTGGAAAATCCTTCACAATTTTCACACAACGCCCCAACTGTGCTTGATTTTGCTCCTTTCTCACTCAGCCCGCCCCCTGGCCCCTTTTAGCAAAGATTTGGGAAAATCCGCATTTTTGACTTTTTCGACACTACCGGCCCTGTCGTTTTTTTTCAATTTATGCCCGGTTTGGAAAATCCTTCACAATTTTCCCAAAACGCCCCAACTGTGCTTGATTTTGCTCCTTTCTGACTCAGTCCGCACCACTGGCCCCTTTTAGCAAGGTTTGGGAAAATCCCCATTTTTGACTTTTTTGACACTACCGGCCCTGTCGTTTTTTTCAAATTTTTGCCCACTTTGGAAAATCCTTCACAATTTTCTCAAAACGCCCCAACTGTGCTTGATTTTGCTCATTTCTGACTCAGTCCGCCCCCCTGGCCCCTTTTAGCAAGGTTTGGGAAAATCCCCATTTTTGACTTTTTCGACACTACCGGCCCTGTCGTTTTTTTCAAATTTTGCCCGGTTTGGAAAATCCTTCACAATTTTCCCAAAACGCCCCAACTGTGCTTGATTTTGCTCCTTTCTTACTTAGTCCGCCCCTCTGGCCCCTTTTAGCAAGGTTTTGGAAAATCCCCATTTTTGACTTTTTCGGCACTACCGGACCTGTCGTTTTTTTCAAATTTTGCCCGGTTTGGAAAATCCTTCACAATTTTCTCAAAACGCCCCAACTGTGCTTGATTTTGCTCCTTTCTGACTCAGTCCGCACCCCTGGCCCCTTTTAGCAAGGTTTGGGAAAATCCCCATTTTTGACTTTTTCGACACTACCGGCCCTGTCGTTTTTTAAAATTTTTGCCCACTTTGGAAAATCCATCACAATTTTCACACAACGCCCCAACTGTGCTTGATTTTGCTCCTTTCTTACTTAGTCCGCCCCCCAGGCCCCTTTTAGCAAGGTTTTGGAAAATTCCCATTTTTGACTTTTTCGACACTACCGGACCTGTAGTTTTTTTCAAATTTTGCCCGGTTTGGAAAATCCTTCACAATTTTCTCAAAACGCCCCAACTGTGCTTGATTTTGCTCATTTCTGACTCAGTCCGCCCCCCTGGCCCCTTTTAGCAAGGTTTGGGAAAATCCGCATTTTTGACTTTTTCGACACTACCGGACCTGTCGTTTTTTTCAAATTTTGCCCGGTTTGGATAATCCTTCACAATTTTCCCAAAACGCCCCAACTGTGCTTGATTTTGCTCGTTTTTCAATAAGCCCGCCCCCTGGCCCCTTTTAGCAAAGATTTGGGAAAATCCGCATTTTTGACTTTTTCGACACTACCGGCCCTGTCGTTTTTTTTCAATTTATGCCCGGTTTGGAAAATCCTTCACAATTTTCCCAAAACGCCCCAACTGTGCTTGATTTTGCTCCTTTCTGACTCAGTCCGCACCACTGGCCCCTTTTAGCAAGGTTTGGGAAAATCCCCATTTTTGACTTTTTTGACACTACCGGCCCTGTCGTTTTTTTCAAATTTTTGCCCACTTTGGAAAATCCTTCACAATTTTCTCAAAACGCCCCAACTGTGCTTGATTTTGCTCATTTCTGACTCAGTCCGCCCCCCTGGCCCCTTTTAGCAAGGTTTGGGAAAATCTCCATTTTTGACTTTTTCGACACTACCGGCCCTGTCGTTTTTTTCAAATTTTGCCCGGTTTGGAAAATCCTTCACAATTTTCCCAAAACGCCCCAACTGTGCTTGATTTTGCTCCTTTCTTACTTAGTCCGCCCCCCTGGCCCCTTTTAGCAAGGTTTGGGAAAATACCCATTTTTGACTTTTTCGACACTACCGGCCCTGTCGTTTTTTTCAATTTTTGCCCACTATGGAAAATCCTTCACAATTTTCACAAAACGCCCCAACTGTGCTTGATTTTGCTCGTTTTTCACCCAGCCCCCCCCCTCTGGCCTCTTTAAGCAAAGTTTGGGAAAATCCCCATTTTTGACTTTTTCGACACTACCTGACCTGTCGTTTTTTTCAAATTTTGCCCGGTTTGGAAAATCCTTCACAATTTTCTCAAAACGCCCCAACTTTGCTTGATTTTGCTCATTTCTGACTCAGTCCGCCCCCTTGGCCCCTTTTAGCAAGGTTTGGGAAAATCCGCATTTTTGACTTTTTCGACACTACCGGCCCTGTCGTTTTTTTCAATTTTTGCCCACGTTGGAAAATCCTTCACAATTTTCCCAAAACGCCCCAACTGTGCTTGATTTTGCGCGTTTTTCAATCAGCCCGCCCCCTGGCCCCTTTTAGCAAAAATTTGGGAAAATCCCAATTTTTGACTTTTTCGACACTACCGGACCTGTCGTTTTTTTCAAATTTTGCCCACTTTGGAAAATCCTTCACAATTTTCTCAAAACGCCCCAACTGTGCTTGATTTTGCTCCTTTCTGACTCAGTCCACCCCTTGGCACCTTTTAGCAAGGTTTGTGAAAATCCCCATTTTTGACTTTTTCGACACTACCGGCCCTGTCGTTTTTTTCAATTTTTGCCCACTTTGGAAAATCCTTCACAATTTTCACACAACGCCCCAACTGTGCTTGATTTTGCTCCTTTCTGACTCAGCCCGCCCCCCTGGCCCCTTTTAGCAAGGTTTGGGAAAATCCCCATTTTTGACTTTTTCGACACTACCGGCCCTGTCGTTTTTTTCAATTTTTGCCCACTATGGAAAATCCTTCACAATTTTCTCAAAACGCCCCAACTGTGCTTGATTTTGCTCCTTTCTGACTCAGTCCGCACCCCTGGCCCCTTTTAGCAAGGTTTGGGAAAATCCCCATTTTTGACTTTTTCGACACTACCGGCCCTGTCTTTTTTTCAAATTTTGCCCGGTTTGGAAAATCCTTCACAATTTTCACAAAACGCCCCAACTGTGCTTGATTTTGCTCGTTTTTCAATCAGCCCGCCCCCTGGCCCCTTTTAGCAAGAATTTGGGAAAATCCCCATTTTTGACTTTTTCGACACTACCGGCCCTGTCGTTTTTTTCAATTTATGCCCGGTTTGGAAAATCCTTCACAATTTTCCCAAAACGCCCCAACTGTGCTTGATTTTGCTCCTTTCTGACTCAGTCCGCACCCCTGGCCCCTTTTAGCAAGGTTTGGGAAAATCCCCATTTTTGACTTTTTCGACACTACCGGCCCTGTCTTTTTTTCAAATTTTGCCCGGTTTGGAAAATCCTTCACAATTTTCACAAAACGCCCCAACTGTGCTTGATTTTGCTCGTTTTTCAATCAGCCCGCCCCCTGGCCCCTTTTAGCAAGAATTTGGGAAAATCCCCATTTTTGACTTTTTCGACACTACCGGACCTGTCGTTTTTTTCAAATTTTGCCCACTTTGGAAAATCCTTCACAATTTTCTCAAAACGCCCCAACTGTGCTTGATTTTGCTCGTTTCTGACTCAGTCCACCCCCTGGCACCTTTTAGCAAGGTTTGTGAAAATCCCCATTTTTGACTTTTTCGACACTACCGGCCCTGTCGTTTTTTTCAATTTTTGCCCACTTTGGAAAATCCTTCACAATTTTCACAAAACGCCCCAACTGTGCTTGATTTTGCTCGCTTTTCACTCAGCCCCCCCCTCTGGCCTCTTTAAGCAAATTTTGTGAAAATCCCCATTTTTGACTTTTTCGACACTACCGGCCCTGTCGTTTTTTTTAAATTTTGCCCGGTTTGGAAAATCCTTCACAATTTTCACACAACGCCCCAACTGTGCTTGATTTTGCTCCTTTCTCACTCAGCCCGCCCCCTGGCCCCTTTTAGCAAGGATTTGGGAAAATCCCCATTTTTGACTTTTTCGACACTACCGGCCCTGTCTTTTTTTTCAAATTTTACCCGGTTTGGAAAATCCTTCACAATTTTCCCAAAACGCCCCAACTGTGCTTGATTTTGCTCGTTTTTCAATAAGCCCGCCCCCTGGCCCCTTTTAGCAAAGATTTGGGAAAATCCGCATTTTTGACTTTTTCGACACTACCGGCCCTGTCGTTTTTTTTCAATTTATGCCCGGTTTGGAAAATCCTTCACAATTTTCCCAAAACGCCCCAACTGTGCTTGATTTTGCTCCTTTCTGACTCAGTCCGCACCACTGGCCCCTTTTAGCAAGGTTTGGGAAAATCCCCATTTTTGACTTTTTTGACACTACCGGCCCTGTCGTTTTTTTTCAAATTTTTGCCCACTTTGGAAAATCCTTCACAATTTTCTCAAAACGCCCCAACTGTGCTTGATTTTGCTCATTTCTGACTCAGTCCGCCCCCCTGGCCCCTTTTAGCAAGGTTTGGGAAAATCCCCATTTTTGACTTTTTCGACACTACCGGCCCTGTCTTTTTTTTCAAATTTTGCCCGGTTTGGAAAATCCTTCACAATTTTCCCAAAACGCCCCAACTGTGCTTGATTTTGCTCGTTTTTCAATAAGCCCGCCCCCTGGCCCCTTTTAGCAAAGATTTGGGAAAATCCGCATTTTTGACTTTTTCGACACTACCGGCCCTGTCGTTTTTTTTCAATTTATGCCCGGTTTGGAAAATCCTTCACAATTTTCCCAAAACGCCCCAACTGTGCTTGATTTTGCTCCTTTCTGACTCAGTCCGCCCCCTGGCACCTTTTAGCAAGGTTTGGGAAAATCCCCATTTTTGACTTTTTCGACACTACCGGCCCTGTCGTTTTTTCAAATTTTGCCCGGTTTGGAAAATCCTTCACAATTTTCCCAAAACGCCCCAACTGTGCTTGATTTTGCTCCTTTCTGACTCAGTCCGCACCCCTGGCCCCTTTTAGCAAGGTTTGGGAAAATCCCCATTTTTGACTTTTTCGACACTACCGGCCCTGTCTTTTTTTCAAATTTTGCCCGGTTTGGAAAATCCTTCACAATTTTCCCAAAACGCCCCAACTGTGCTTGATTTTGCTCGTTTTTCAATCAGCCCGCCCCCTGGCCCCTTTTAGCAAGAATTTGGGAAAATCCCCATTTTTGACTTTTTCGACACTACCGGACCTGTCGTTTTTTTCAAATTTTGCCCACTTTGGAAAATCCTTCACAATTTTCTCAAAACGCCCCAACTGTGCTTGATTTTGCTCGTTTCTGACTCAGTCCACCCCCTGGCACCTTTTAGCAAGGTTTTTGAAAATCCCCATTTTTGACTTTTTCGACACTACCGGCCCTGTCGTTTTTTTCAATTTTTGCCCACTTTGGAAAATCCTTCACAATTTTCACAAAACGCCCCAACTGTGCTTGATTTTGCTCGCTTTTCACTCAGCCCCCCCCTCTGGCCTCTTTAAGCAAATTTTGTGAAAATCCCCATTTTTGACTTTTTCGACACTACCGGCCCTGTCGTTTTTTTCAAATTTTGCCCGGTTTGGAAAATCCTTCACAATTTTCACACAACGCCCCAACTGTGCTTGATTTTGCTCCTTTCTCACTCAGCCCGCCCCCTGGCCCCTTTTAGCAAGGATTTGGGAAAATCCCCATTTTTGACTTTTTCGACACTACCGGCCCTGTCTTTTTTTTCAAATTTTACCCGGTTTGGAAAATCCTTCACAATTTTCCCAAAACGCCCCAACTGTGCTTGATTTTGCTCGTTTTTCAATAAGCCCGCCCCCTGGCCCCTTTTAGCAAAGATTTGGGAAAATCCGCATTTTTGACTTTTTCGACACTACCGGCCCTGTCGTTTTTTTTCAATTTATGCCCGGTTTGGAAAATCCTTCACAATTTTCCCAAAACGCCCCAACTGTGCTTGATTTTGCTCCTTTCTGACTCAGTCCGCACCACTGGCCCCTTTTAGCAAGGTTTGGGAAAATCCCCATTTTTGACTTTTTTGACACTACCGGCCCTGTCGTTTTTTTTCAAATTTTTGCCCACTTTGGAAAATCCTTCACAATTTTCTCAAAACGCCCCAACTGTGCTTGATTTTGCTCATTTCTGACTCAGTCCGCCCCCCTGGCCCCTTTTAGCAAGGTTTGGGAAAATCCCCATTTTTGACTTTTTCGACATTACCGGCCCTGTCGATTTTTTCAAATTTTGCCCGGTTTGGAAAATCCTTCACAATTTTCCCAAAACGCCCCAACTGTGCTTGATTTTGCTCCTTTCTGACTCAGTCCGCACCCCTGGCCCCTTTTAGCAAGGTTTGGGAAAATCCCCATTTTTGACTTTTTCGACACTACCGGCCCTGTCTTTTTTTCAAATTTTGCCCGGTTTGGAAAATCCTTCACAATTTTCCCAAAACGCCCCAACTGTGCTTGATTTTGCTCGTTTTTCAATCAGCCCGCCCCCTGGCCCCTTTTAGCAAGAATTTGGGAAAATCCCCATTTTTGACTTTTTCGACACTACCGGACCTGTCGTTTTTTTCAAATTTTGCCCACTTTGGAAAATCCTTCACAATTTTCTCAAAACGCCCCAACTGTGCTTGATTTTGCTCGTTTCTGACTCAGTCCACCCCCTGGCACCTTTTAGCAAGGTTTGTGAAAATCCCCATTTTTGACTTTTTCGACACTACCGGCCCTGTCGTTTTTTTCAATTTTTGCCCACTTTGGAAAATCCTTCACAATTTTCACAAAACGCCCCAACTGTGCTTGATTTTGCTCGCTTTTCACTCAGCCCCCCCCTCTGGCCTCTTTAAGCAAATTTTGTGAAAATCCCCATTTTTGACTTTTTCGACACTACCGGCCCTGTCGTTTTTTTCAAATTTTGCCCGGTTTGGAAAATCCTTCACAATTTTCACACAACGCCCCAACTGTGCTTGATTTTGCTCCTTTCTCACTCAACCCGCCCCCTGGCCCCTTTTAGCAAGGATTTGGGAAAATCCCCATTTTTGACTTTTTCGACACTACCGGCCCTGTCTTTTTTTTCAAATTTTACCCGGTTTGGAAAATCCTTCACAATTTTCCCAAAACGCCCCAACTGTGCTTGATTTTGCTCGTTTTTCAATAAGCCCGCCCCCTGGCCCCTTTTAGCAAAGATTTGGGAAAATCCGCATTTTTGACTTTTTCGACACTACCGGCCCTGTCGTTTTTTTTCAATT
>NW_026910112.1:22500-25000 GCF_963691925.1 Scomber scombrus
AAGGAAAAAAAAAAAAAAAAATCTGAAAATTCTTCAAAGTGTTTGACCTCCAGGCTTGGGGGGGGTTCAAACCCCCTGGCCATGCCCGTTTAGAGGCTCCCTCCGCGGACTAAGTCGAGCCAGCAGTCCGCCTGGAAGAAAGAAAGAAGAAGAAGAAGAAGAAAAAAAGAAAAGAAAAGAAAAAAAAAAATCTGAAAATTCTTCTAAGTGTTTGACCTCCAGGCTTGGGGGGGGTTCAAACCCCCTGGCCATGCCCGTTTAGAGGCTCCCTCCGCGGACTAAGTCGAGCCAGCGGTCCGCCTGGAAGAAAGAAAGAAGAAGAAGAAGAAGAAAAAAAGAGGAAAAAAAAAAAAAAAATCTGAAAATTCTTCTAAGTGTTTGACCTCCAGGCTTGGGGGGGTTCAAACCCCCTGGCCATGCCCGTTTAGAGGCTCCCTCCGCGGACTAAGTCGAGCCAGCAGTCCGCCCGGAAGAAAGAAAGAAGAAGAAGAAGAAGAAAAAAAGAAAAGAAAAAAAAAAAAAAATCTGAAAATTATTCAAAGTGTTTGACCTCCAGGCTTGGGGGGGTTCAAACCCCCTGGCCATGCCCGTTTAGAGGCTCCCTCCGCGGACTAAGTCGAGCCAGCGGTCCGCCTGGAAGAAGAGAATGAAAATCTGAAAATTATTCAAAGTGTTTGACCTCCAGGCTTGGGGGGGGTTCAAACCCCCTGGCCATGCCCGTTTAGAGGCTCCCTCCGCGGACTAAGTCGAGCCAGCGGTCCGCCTGGAAGAAGAGAATGAAAATCTGAAAATTATTCAAAGTGTTTGACCTCCAGGCTTGGGGGGGGTTCAAACCCCCTGGCCATGCCCGTTTAGAGGCTCCCTCCGCGGACTAAGTCGAGCCAGCAGTCCGCCTGGAAGAAAGAAAGAAGAAGAAGAAGAAGAAAAAAAGAAAAGGAAAAAAAAAAAAAAAAATCTGAAAATTCTTCAAAGTGTTTGACCTCCAGGCTTGGGGGGGGTTCAAACCCCCTGGCCATGCCCGTTTAGAGGCTCCCTCCGCGGACTAAGTCGAGCCAGCAGTCCGCCTGGAAGAAAGAAAGAAGAAGAAGAAGAAGAAAAAAAGAAAAGAAAAGAAAAAAAAAAATCTGAAAATTCTTCTAAGTGTTTGACCTCCAGGCTTGGGGGGGGTTCAAACCCCCTGGCCATGCCCGTTTAGAGGCTCCCTCCGCGGACTAAGTCGAGCCAGCGGTCCGCCTGGAAGAAAGAAAGAAGAAGAAGAAGAAGAAAAAAAGAGGAAAAAAAAAAAAAAAATCTGAAAATTCTTCTAAGTGTTTGACCTCCAGGCTTGGGGGGGTTCAAACCCCCTGGCCATGCCCGTTTAGAGGCTCCCTCCGCGGACTAAGTCGAGCCAGCAGTCCGCCCGGAAGAAAGAAAGAAGAAGAAGAAGAAGAAAAAAAGAAAAGAAAAAAAAAAAAAAATCTGAAAATTCTTCTAAGTGTTTGACCTCCAGGCTTGGGGGGGTTCAAACCCCCTGGCCATGCCCGTTTAGAGGCTCCCTCCGCGGACTAAGTCGAGCCAGCGGTCCGCCTGGAAGAAGAGAATGAAAATCTGAAAATTATTCAAAGTGTTTGACCTCCAGGCTTGGGGGGGGTTCAAACCCCCTGGCCATGCCCGTTTAGAGGCTCCCTCCGCGGACTAAGTCGAGCCAGCGGTCCGCCTGGAAGAAGAGAATGAAAATCTGAAAATTATTCAAAGTGTTTGACCTCCAGGCTTGGGGGGGGTTCAAACCCCCTGGCCATGCCCGTTTAGAGGCTCCCTCCGCGGACTAAGTCGAGCCAGCAGTCCGCCTGGAAGAAAGAAAGAAGAAGAAGAAGAAGAAAAAAAGAAAAGGAAAAAAAAAAAAAAAAATCTGAAAATTCTTCAAAGTGTTTGACCTCCAGGCTTGGGGGGGGTTCAAACCCCCTGGCCATGCCCGTTTAGAGGCTCCCTCCGCGGACTAAGTCGAGCCAGCAGTCCGCCTGGAAGAAAGAAAGAAGAAGAAGAAGAAGAAAAAAAGAAAAGAAAAGAAAAAAAAAAATCTGAAAATTCTTCTAAGTGTTTGACCTCCAGGCTTGGGGGGGGTTCAAACCCCCTGGCCATGCCCGTTTAGAGGCTCCCTCCGCGGACTAAGTCGAGCCAGCGGTCCGCCTGGAAGAAAGAAAGAAGAAGAAGAAGAAGAAAAAAAGAGGAAAAAAAAAAAAAAAATCTGAAAATTCTTCTAAGTGTTTGACCTCCAGGCTTGGGGGGGTTCAAACCCCCTGGCCATGCCCGTTTAGAGGCTCCCTCCGCGGACTAAGTCGAGCCAGCAGTCCGCCCGGAAGAAAGAAAGAAGAAGAAGAAGAAGAAAAAAAGAAAAGAAAAAAAAAAAAAAATCTGAAAATTCTTCTAAGTGTTTGACCTCCAGGCTTGGGGGGGTTCAAACCCCCTGGCCATGCCCGTTTAGAGGCTCCCTCCGCGGACTAAGTCGAGCCAGCGGTCCGCC
>NW_026910112.1:32500-50000 GCF_963691925.1 Scomber scombrus
GGTTCCACATGGGGCATTTTGACTGACCCATATGGAACCCAGGTTCCACATGGGGCATTTTGACTGACCCATATGGAACCCAGGTTCCACATGGGGCATTTTGAGTGACCCATATGGAACCCAGGTTCCACATGGGGCATTTTGAGTGACCCATATGGAAGCCAGGTTCCACATGGGGCATTTTGAGAAAAAGTATAAGTTCGGTACATATGAAACCCAGGTTCCACATGGGGCATTTTGAGTGACCCATATGGAACCCAGGTTCCACATGGGGCATTTTGAGTGACCCATATGGAACCCAGGTTCCACATGGGGCATTTTGAGTGACCCATATGGAACCCAGGTTCCACATGGGGCATTTTGAGTGACCCATATGGAACCCAGGTTCCACATGGGGCATTTTGAGTGACCCATATGGAACCCAGGTTCCACATGGGGCATTTTGAGTGACCCATATGGAACCCAGGTTCCACATGGGGCATTTTGACTGACCCATATGGAACCCAGGTTCCACATGGGGCATTTTGACTGACCCATATGGAACCCAGGTTCCACATGGGGCATTTTGAGTGACCCATATGGAACCCAGGTTCCACATGGGGCATTTTGAGTGACCCATAAGGAACCATACGGGACACTTTTTTGGCAATTTGGGGCACTTTCTCTGGGAAGCGCCCCTGTTGACCGGGGGGGTCCGGGGAGTGTCTGGGGGCACCCTAACCTCAGCCAGAGAGAGAGAGAAAGAAAAAAAAAAGAGCTCCTGACCTGGGGGGTCCAAACCCTCTGGCCATGCCCGTTTCGAGGCTCCCTCCGCGGGCCAAGTTGAGCCAGCGGTCCGCCTGGAAGAAGAAAAAAAAAAAATAGAAAATTCTTCTAAGTGTTTGACCTCCAGGCTTGGGGGGGTTCAAACCCTCTGGCCATGCCCGTTTCGAGGCTCCCTCCGCGGGCCAAGTTGAGCCAGCGGTCCGCCTGGAAGAAGAAAAAAAAATAGAAAATTCTTCTAAGTGTTTGACCTCCAGGCTTGGGGGGTGCCAAGCAGCCCGGCCATGCCCGTTTCAAGGCTCCCTCCGCGGGCCATTCATGGGGCACTTTTTCAGTCGAGAAAGTGCCCCAAAACGAACAGGTCAATAAGGGGCACTTGTTTCAGTCGAGAAAGTGCCCCAAAATGAACAGTTCAATAAGGGGCACTTTTTTCAGTCGAGAAAGTGCCCCAAAATGAACAGGTCAATAAGGGGCACTTTTTTCAGTCAAAAAAGTGCCCCAAAATGAACAGGTCAATAAGGGGCACTTTTTTCAGTCGAGAAAGTGCCCCAAAATGAAGAGGTCAGAATGGGGCAGTTTCTTTGCAATTTGGGGCACTTTCTGAAGTGTCTGAAGTCCCCAAATTGCTTGTTATACTGTGTTATAAATGTGAGTGTATTATGCAGTATTTGCAGAAATATATAAATAAAAATAATATAAATAAATGTTTTAATGTTTTCTCTGACTGAAGTTTTGTTTCAAAAAGGTTAATTTAACTGCTTGGAGTCTGTGACACTCTGGTTGACCTTTTGTTTCAAACCACTCAGTTTATGATCGGCTCCTCTGATCCTCTGCTCTTTGAAGCTTGCTGCCAGGTGCAGCTTGCTGCCGCTGTGACACCTTGGTTGACCTTTTGTTTCAAACCACTCAGTTCATGATTGGCTCCTTTGATCCTCTGCTCTTTGAAGCTTGCTGCCAGGTGCAGCTTGCTGCCGCTGTGTGTGTGACACTCTTTTTGACCTTTTGTTTCAAACCACTCAGTTCATGATTGGCTCCTTTGATCCTCTGCTCTTTGAAGCTTGCTGCCAGGTGCAGCTTGGTGCTGCTGTGTCTGTGACACTCCCACTGATCTTGCCTCCTCCCAGTGACTATATAAGAGCTTGCTGCTCACATTTGGGGAGATTGCTGCTCGGTGAGGTTGAGGTATTTTCGTGTGCATTTGAATGTGAGTATTATTCACCTATTCTCTTTGAAAAGATTGTGTTAGGGACCCAAATTGTGAGTGTATTATGCAGTATTTGCAGGAATATTTTGAAGTTTTTTAATGCTTTCTCTGACTGAACTCTTGTTTCAAAACGATTAATTTAACTGCTTGTTACAGTGTGCTATAAATGTGAGTGTATTATGCAGTATTTGCAGGAATATTTTGAAGTTTTTTAATGCTTTCTCTGACTGAACTTTTGTTTCAAAACGGTTAATTTAACTGCTTGTTACAGTGTGTTATAAATGTGAGTGTATTATGCAGTATTTGCAGGAATATTTTGAAGTTTTTTAATGCTTTCTCTGACTGAACTCTTGTTTCAAAACGGTTAATTTAACTGCTTGTTACAGTGTGTTATAAATGTGAGTGTATTATGCAGCTGTGTCTGTCATATGTGATTCATGTCTTGCTGACAGAGACAGTTTCCTGGTCACTGAACCTACTTTTTCTTTCTTTAATTTTATAGATGACTAGAGCAAAAAGCCATGGCAAATGCCCCATTTGTGGGAAAGTGCTGGCATTCTTGGCAAAGCATCTGAGGGAACGCCATGCTGTGGTCAATAAAAAGGAGAGGGCCATATTAAACAACTTGACCACCGGCCGGCTGCCCCTGCCCCCAGGACCCTGCCCCATTCCAAATTGCATCCCATATCTACGCAACGTGGAAAGACACCTGGTGACCCACAAGGATTTGGGCATGCACAGGCTGCAAAAGATGAGGCAGAATTTGAAAAAGAAGACGGCCATTGCCCTGCTCTCCGAACTGAGGGCCACTAATCCTGTACCCAATATGGTAAGCTCCCTGGACCTCGAAGACCCGGGAGAGGGGTCCTCCACCCAAACAGTTGATCCTTGCCAGAACCCGTCATGTGTTCTGGCAAAGCAGAGGGTCAACCAATTGAGCACAGAGGTGGAGAAGCTCAAGGAAATGGTTGCTGACCTCAATGTGAGTGAATGAAAAATACATAACAAATATACATTTTATATCCATATTCAATTTATTTGAATAACTCAATCCTTACATTGTCATTAATTTGCAGCCCTGTTTTCTCTTGCTGTTCGTTTTTCCCTCTGCAGAAGCAGTTGCTGGTTCTAAGGCAAATCAAAAATTCGCCTGACTCCGACACCTCTTCTTCTTCTTCCTCGGAGTCGGAGTCGGAGGGGCCGGAGCAGCTGCAGGAGCCGGAGAAGCCGGAGAAAGCCGCAGGCAGCCTCTTCTTCCCCGACCTCGCCAGGGCCAAAGAAATGAGGGACCATTTTGTCTGTCTGGCAGTTGCTGCTGAGGAAGCAACATCTGCTGCTGCCCCCACAACATCTGCCCCCACAACATCTGCTGCTGCCCCCACAACATCTGCCCCCACAACATCTGCTGCCCCCACACCTACCAAGAAAGAGGTGGAGGAGGAAATCAAAGTAAGTTGAAACCATGTGGTCGCTATCACACCATAATACACATTCACTCAGCTAATTGTGTTTCTGTTCTAATTGTGTTTCTGTTCTTCATTCTGAAGAAAACTCCAAAGAAGAGGGCAGCCGCCTTGACTAAACTCGCCAAGCAGGTGAAAATGAAGGTCGGGCTCTCACCAAAAAGAAAAGCTGTAATAGTTTTAAAACGAATTTAATGTGTGTGTGTGCGTGTGTGCGTGTGTGTGTGTGTGTGTGTGTGTGTGTGTGTGTTCATTTTGTTCATTTTATTTGTTGTTTAAATAATGTATAAAAATGTTCATAGTGTAGAGTTGTAGTTCATTGGTTTTTTAATAAAATGGTTTGATTTATATTTAAAGAGTGTTTGTACGAGTTTTATTTGTTGTTTAAATAATGTGTGGAAATGTTCATTGTTTAGAGTTGTAGTTCATTGGTTTTTTAATAAAATTGTTTGATTGATATTTATAGAGTTACAAGTTATTTGATTATCCATTTCTGACTTAAGGTATTAATCTGAAAAGTATGGTAAAACGTAAGGGCCTCAAAAGGAACTTGGACTCATTTTGGGGAAGTTGGGGTGCCCCAAATGGAACCTGGAGCCCCAAAATGACTCCAGGTTCCATTTGGGGCCCCTCTATTGCTCAAAAATGACTTTAAATCACTTTGGGGCACTTTCTCGACTGAAAGAAATGGGACCTGGAGTCGGAAAGGGGCACCATTTTTTTCATTTTGGGGCACCTGGGGGGTTCGGGGAGTGTCTGGGGGCACTCGAGTAAGTTTTTGGCACTTGGGTCAAAACGGGACACTTTATTCATTTTGGGGCACCTGGGGGGTCCGGGGAGTGTCTGGGGGCACTCGAGTAAGTTTTTAGCACTTGGGTCAAAACGGGACACTTTTTTCATTTTGGGGCACCTGGGGGGTCCGGGGAGTGTCTGGGGGCACTCGAGTACGTTTTTGGCACTTGGGTCAAAACGGGACACTTTTTTCATTTTGGGGCACCTGGGGGGTCCGGGGAGTGTGTGGGGGCACCCTAACCTCAGCCTGAGAGAGAGAGAAAGAGAAAAAAGAAAAAAGAAAAAAAAAAGACCTCCAGGTTTGGGGGGGTTCATACCCTCTGGCCATGCCCGTTTTGAGGCTCCCTCCGTGGGCCAAGTTGAGCCAGCGGTCCTCCTGGAAGAAGAAAAAAAAAATTGAAAATTGTTCTAAGTGTTTGACCTCCAGGCTTGGGGGGGTTCGTACCCTCTGGCCATGCCCGTTTCGAGGCTCCCTCCGTGGGCCAAGTTGAGCCAGCGGTCCTCCTGGAAGAAAGAAAGAAGAAGAAGAAGAAAAAAAGAAAAAAAAAAAATCTGAAAATTCTTCAAAGTGTTTGACCTCCAGGCTTGGGGGGGTTCAAACCCTCTGGCCATGCCCGTTTAGAGGCTCCCTCCGCGGACTAAGTCGAGCCAGCAGTCCGCCTGGAAGAAGAGAATGAAAATCTGAAAATTCTTCAAAGTGTTTGACCTCCAGGCTTGGGGGGGTTCAAACCCCCTGGCCATGCCCGTTTAGAGGCTCCCTCCGTGGACTAAGTCGAGCCAGCGGTCCGCCTGGAAGAAGAGAATGAAAATCTGAAAATTATTCAAAGTGTTTGACCTCCAGGCTTGGGGGGGTTCAAACCCTCTGGCCATGCCCGTTTAGAGGCTCCCTCCGCGGACTAAGTCGAGCCAGCAGTCCGCCTGGAAGAAAGAAAGAAGAAGAAGAAAAAAAAGAAAGAAAAAAAAAAATCTGAAAATTCTTCTAAGTGTTTGACCTCCAGGCTTGGGGGGGTTCAAACCCCCTGGCCATGCCCGTTTAGAGGCTCCCTCCGCGGACTACGTCGAGCCAGCAGTCCGCCTGGAAGAAGAGAATGAAAATCTGAAAATTCTTCAAAGTGTTTGACCTCCAGGCTTGGGGGGGTTCAAACCCCCTGGCCATGCCCGTTTAGAGTCTCCCTCCGCGGACTAAGTCGAGCCAGCGGTCCGCCTGGAAGAAGAGAATGAAAATCTGAAAATTATTCAAAGTGTTTGACCTCCAGGCTTGGGGGGGTTCAAACCCTCTGGCCATGCCCGTTTCGAGGCTCCCTCCGTGGGCCAAGTTGAGCCAGCAGTCCGCCTGGAAGAAGAGAATGAAAATTCTTCTAAGTGTTTGACCTCCAGGCTTGGGGGGGTTCAAACCCTCTGACCATGCCCGTTTCGAGGCTCCCTCCTTGGGCCAAGTTGAGCCAGCGGTCCTCCTGGAAGAAGTGGAAAAGAATTCTTCCATATGTACTGGACTGTAACGCGACTGGTGGCTCGACTCAGTCCGCCGAGGGAGCCTCAAAACGGGCATGGCCAGAGGGTTTGAACCCCCCAAGCCTGGAGGTCAAACACTTAGAAGAATTTTCAGATTTTTTTCCCCTCTTCTTCCAGGCGGACTGCTGGCTCAACTTAGTCCGCGGAGGGAGCCTCAAAACGGGCATGGCCAGAGGGTCTGAACCCCCCCAAGCCTGGAGGTCAAACACTTTGAAGAATTTTCAGATTTTTTTTCCCTCTTCTTCCAGGCGGACTGCTGGCTCAACTTAGTCCGCCGAGGGATCCTCAAAACGGGCATGGCCAGAGGGTTTGAACCCCCCCAAGCCTGGAGGTCAAACACTTTGAATAATTTTCAGATTTTTTCCCCTCTTCTTCCAGGCGGACTGCTGGCTCAACTTAGTCCGCCGAGGGAGCCTCAAAACGGGCATGGCCAGAGGGTTTGAACCCCCCCAAGCCTGGAGCTCAAACACTTAGAATAATTTTCAGATTTTTTTTCCCTCTTCTTCCAGGCGGACTGCTGGCTCAACTTAGTCCGCGGAGGGAGCCTCAAAACGGGCATGGCCAGAGGGTTTGAACCCCCCCAAGCCTGGAGCTCAAACACTTAGAATAATTTTCAGATTTTTTTCCCTCTTCTTCCAGGCGGAATGCTGGCTCAACTTAGTCCGCCGAGGGAGCCTCAAAACGGGCATGGCCAGAGGGTTTGAACCCCCCCAAGCCTGGAGCTCAAACACTTAGAATAATTTTCAGATTTTTTTCCCCCTTCTTCCAGGCGGACTGCTGGCTCAACTTAGTCCGCCGAGGGAGCCTCAAAACGGGCATGGCCAGAGGGTTTGAACCCCCCCAAGCCTGGAGCTCAAACACTTAGAATAATTTTCAGATTTTTTTCCCTCTTCTTCCAGGCGGACTGCTGGCTCAACTTAGTCCGCCGAGGGAGCCTCAAAACGGGCATGGCCAGAGGGTTTGAACCCCCCCAAGCCTGGAGCTCAAACACTTAGAATAATTTTCAGATTTTTTTCCCTCTTCTTCCAGGCGGACTGCTGGCTCAACTTAGTCCGCCGAGGGAGCCTCAAAACGGGCATGGCCAGAGGGTTTGAACCCCCCCAAGCCTGGAGGTCAAACACTTTGAAGAATTTTCAGATTTTTTCCCCTCTTCTTCCAGGCGGACTGCTGGCTCAACTTAGTCCGCCGAGGGAGCCTCAAAACGGGCATGGCCAGAGGGTTTGAACCCCCCCCAAGCCTGGAGCTCAAACACTTAGAATAATTTTCAGATTTTTTTCCCTCTTCTTCCAGGCGGAATGCTGGCTCAACTTAGTCCGCCGAGGGAGCCTCAAAACGGGCATGGCCAGAGGGTTTGAACCCCCCCCAAGCCTGGAGCTCAAACACTTAGAATAATTTTCAGATTTTTTTCCCCCTTCTTCCAGGCGGACTGCTGGCTCAACTTAGTCCGCCGAGGGGGCCTCAAAACGGGCATGGCCAGAGGGTTTGAACCCCCCCAAGCCTGGAGCTCAAACACTTTGAAGAATTTTCAGATTTTTTTTCCCCTCTTCTTCCAGGCGGACTGCTGGCTCAACTTAGTCCGCGGAGGGAGCCTCACAACGGGCATGGCCAGAGGGTTTGAACCCCCCCAAGCCTGGAGGTCAAACACTTTGAATAATTTTCAGATTTCTTTCCCTCTTCTTCCAGGCGGACTGCTGGCTCAACTTAGTCCGCCGAGGGAGCCTCAAAACGGGCATGGCCAGAGGGTTTGAACCCCCCCAAACCTGGAGGTCAAACACTTTGAAGAATTTTCAGATTTTTTCCCCTCTTCTTCCAGGCGGACTGCTGGCTCAACTTAGTCCGCCGAGGGAGCCTCAAAACGGGCATGGCCAGAGGGTTTGAACCCCCCCCAAGCCTGGAGCTCAAACACTTAGAATAATTTTCAGATTTTTTTCCCTCTTCTTCCAGGCGGACTGCTGGCTCAACTTAGTCCGCGGAGGGAGCCTCAAAACGGGCATGGCCAGAGGGTTTGAACCCCCCCCAAGCCTGGAGCTCAAACACTTAGAATAATTTTCAGATTTTTTTCCCTCTTCTTCCAGGCGGAATGCTGGCTCAACTTAGTCCGCCGAGGGAGCCTCAAAACGGGCATGGCCAGAGGGTTTGAACCCCCCCAAGCCTGGAGGTCAAACACTTTGAAGAATTTTCAGATTTTTTCCCCTCTTCTTCCAGGCGGACTGCTGGCTCAACTTAGTCCGCCGAGGGAGCCTCAAAACGGGCATGGCCAGAGGGTTTGAACCCCCCCCAAGCCTGGAGCTCAAACACTTAGAATAATTTTCAGATTTTTTTCCCTCTTCTTCCAGGCGGAATGCTGGCTCAACTTAGTCCGCCGAGGGAGCCTCAAAACGGGCATGGCCAGAGGGTTTGAACCCCCCCCAAGCCTGGAGCTCAAACACTTAGAATAATTTTCAGATTTTTTTCCCCCTTCTTCCAGGCGGACTGCTGGCTCAACTTAGTCCGCCGAGGGGGCCTCAAAACGGGCATGGCCAGAGGGTTTGAACCCCCCCAAGCCTGGAGCTCAAACACTTTGAAGAATTTTCAGATTTTTTTTCCCCTCTTCTTCCAGGCGGACTGCTGGCTCAACTTAGTCCGCGGAGGGAGCCTCACAACGGGCATGGCCAGAGGGTTTGAACCCCCCCAAGCCTGGAGGTCAAACACTTTGAAGAATTTTCAGATTTTTTTCCCCCTTCTTCCAGGCGGACTGCTGGCTCAACTTAGTCCGCCGAGGGAGCCTCAAAACGGGCATGGCCAGAGGGTTTGAACCCCCCCCAAGCCTGGAGCTCAAACACTTAGAATAATTTTCAGATTTTTTTCCCTCTTCTTCCAGGCGGACTGCTGGCTCAACTTAGTCCGCGGAGGGAGCCTCAAAACGGGCATGGCCAGAGGGTTTGAACCCCCCCCAAGCCTGGAGCTCAAACACTTAGAATAATTTTCAGATTTTTTTCCCTCTTCTTCCAGGCGGAATGCTGGCTCAACTTAGTCCGCCGAGGGAGCCTCAAAACGGGCATGGCCAGAGGGTTTGAACCCCCCCCAAGCCTGGAGCTCAAACACTTAGAATAATTTTCAGATTTTTTTCCCCCTTCTTCCAGGCGGACTGCTGGCTCAACTTAGTCCGCGGAGGGAGCCTCAAAACGGGCATGGCCAGAGGGTTTGAACCCCCCAAGCCTGGAGGTCAAACACTTTGAAGAATTTTCAGATTTTTTTCCCTCTTCTTCCAGACGGACTGCTGGCTCAACTTAGTCCGCCGAGGGAGCCTCAAAACGGGCATGGCCAGAGGGTTTGAACCCCCCCCAAGCCTGGAGCTCAAACACTTAGAATAATTTTCAGATTTTTTTCCCCCTTCTTCCAGGCGGACTGCTGGCTCAACTTAGTCCGCCGAGGGAGCCTCAAAACGGGCATGGCCAGAGGGTTTGAACCCCCCCAAGCCTGGAGCTCAAACACTTTGAAGAATTTTCAGATTTTTTTTCCACTCTTCTTCCAGGCGGACTGCTGGCTCAACTTAGTCCGCGGAGGGAGCCTCAAAACGGGCATGGCCAGAGGGTTTGAACCCCCCCCAAGCCTGGAGGTCAAACACTTTGAAGAATTTTCAGATTTTTTTCCCCCTTCTTCCAGGCGGACTGCTGGCTCAACTTAGTCCGCCGAGGGAGCCTCAAAACGGGCATGGCCAGAGGGTTTGAACCCCCCCAAGCCTGGAGCTCAAACACTTAGAATAATTTTCAGATTTTTTTCCCTCTTCTTCCAGGCGGACTGCTGGCTCAACTTAGTCCGCCGAGGGAGCCTCAAAACGGGCATGGCCAGAGGGTTTGAACCCCCCCAAGCCTGGAGGTCAAACACTTTGAAGAATTTTCAGATTTTTTCCCCTCTTCTTCCAGGCGGACTGCTGGCTCAACTTAGTCCGCCGAGGGAGCCTCAAAACGGGCATGGCCAGAGGGTTTGAACCCCCCCCAAGCCTGGAGCTCAAACACTTAGAATAATTTTCAGATTTTTTTCCCTCTTCTTCCAGGCGGACTGCTGGCTCAACTTAGTCCGCGGAGGGAGCCTCAAAACGGGCATGGCCAGAGGGTTTGAACCCCCCCCAAGCCTGGAACTCAAACACTTAGAATAATTTTCAGATTTTTTTCCCTCTTCTTCCAGGCGGAATGCTGGCTCAACTTAGTCCGCCGAGGGAGCCTCAAAACGGGCATGGCCAGAGGGTTTGAACCCCCCCCAAGCCTGGAGCTCAAACACTTAGAATAATTTTCAGATTTTTTTCCCCCTTCTTCCAGGCGGACTGCTGGCTCAACTTAGTCCGCCGAGGGAGCCTCAAAACGGGCATGGCCAGAGGGTTTAACCCCCCCCAAGCCTGGAGCTCAAACACTTTGAAGAATTTTCAGATTTTTTCCCCTCTTCTTCCAGGCGGACTGCTGGCTCAACTTAGTCCGCGGAGGGAGCCTCAAAACGGGCATGGCCAGAGGGTTTGAACCCCCCAAGCCTGGAGGTCAAACACTTTGAAGAATTTTCAGATTTTTTTCCCTCTTCTTCCAGACGGACTGCTGGCTCAACTTAGTCCGCCGAGGGAGCCTCAAAACGGGCATGGCCAGAGGGTTTGAACCCCCCCCAAGCCTGGAGCTCAAACACTTAGAATAATTTTCAGATTTTTTTCCCTCTTCTTCAAGGCGGACTGCTGGCTCAACTTAGTCCGCGGAGGGAGCCTCAAAACGGGCATGGCCAGAGGGTTTGAACCCCCCCAAGCCTGGAGGTCAAACACTTAGAAGAATTTTCAGATTTTTTCCCCTCTTCTTCCAGGCGGACTGCTGGCTCAACTTAGTCCGCGGAGGGAGCCTCGAAACGGGCATGGCCAGAGGGTTTGAACCCCCCCCCCAAGCCTGGAGCTCAAACACTTAGAATAATTTTCACTTTGAGTGACCCATATGGAACCCAGGTTCCACATGGGGCATTTTGAGTGACCCATAAGGAACCATACGGGACACTTTTTGGCAATTTGGGGCACTTTCTCTGTGAAGCACCCCTGTTGACCGGAGGGCGCCTAAGGGGCCCCCCCCATCCACTTTCAGAATGGTGCACTTTTGATTCAATTTGGGGCACTTTCCAGAAAAAGTATAAGTCCGGTACATATGGAACCCAGGTTCCACATGGGGCACTTTGAGAGACCCATATGGAACCCAGGTTCCACATGGGGCATTTTGAGTGACCCATATGGAACCCAGGTTCCACATGGGGCATTTTGAGTGACCCATATGGAACCCAGGTTCCACATGGGGCATTTTGAGTGACCCATATGGAACCCAGGTTCCACATGGGGCATTTTGAGTGACCCATAAGGAACCATACGGGACACTTTTTTGGCAATTTGGGGCACTTTCTCTTGGAAGCGCCCCTGTTGACCGGAGGGCGCCTAAGGGGCCCCCCCATCCACTTTCAGAATGGGGCATTTTCTTTGCAATTTGGGGCACTTTCTCTGGGAAGCGCCCCTGTTGCCCGGAGGGCGCCTAAGGGGCCCCCCCATCCACTTTCAGAATGGGGCAATTTTGATTCTATTTGGGGCACTTTCCAGAAAAAGTATAAGTCCGGTACATATGGAACCCAGGTTCCACATGGGGCACTTTGAGTGACCCATATGGAACCCAGGTTCCACATGGGGCATTTTGAGTGACCCATATGGAACCCAGGTTCCACATGGGGCATTTTGAGTGACCCACATGGAACCCAGGTTCCACATGGGGCATTTTGAGTGACCCACATGGAACCCAGGTTCCACATGGGGCATTTTGAGTGACCCACATGGAACCCAGGTTCCACATGGGGCATTTTGAGTGACCCATATGGAACCCAGGTTCCACATGGGGCATTTCTTTGTGACCCATATGGAACCCAGGTTCCACATGGGGCATTTCTTTGTGACCCATATGGAACCCAGGTTCCACATGGGGCATTTCTTTGTGACCCATATGGAACCCAGGTTCCACATGGGGCATTTCTTTGTGACCCATATGGAACCCAGGTTCCACATGGGGCATTTCTTTGTGACCCATATGAAACCCAGGTTCCACATGGGGCATTTCTTTGTGACCCATATGGAACCCAGGTTCCACATGGGGCATTTCTTTGTGACCCATATGGAACCCAGGTTCCACATGGGGCATTTCTTTGTGACCCATATGGAACCCAGGTTCCACATGGGGCATTTCTTTGTGACCCATATGGAACCCAGGTTCCACATGGGGCATTTCTTTGTGACCCATATGGAACCCAGGTTCCACATGGGGCATTTCTTTGTGACCCATATGGAACCCAGGTTCCACATGGGGCATTTCTTTGTGACCCATATGGAACCCAGGTTCCACATGGGGCATTTTGAGTGACCCATATGGAACCCAGGTTCCACATGGGGCATTTTGAGTGACCCATATGGAACCCAGGTTCCACATGGGGCATTTTGAGTGACCCATATGGAACCCAGGTTCCACATGGGGCATTTTGAGTGACCCATATGGAACCCAGGTTCCACATGGGGCATTTTGAGTGACCCATATGGAACCCAGGTTCCACATGGGGCATTTTGAGTGACCCATATGGAACCCAGGTTCCACATGGGGCATTTTGAGTGACCCATAAGGAACCATACGGGACACTTCTTTGGCAATTTGGGGCACTTTCTCTGGGAAGCGCCCCTGTTGACCGGAGGGCGCCTAAGGGGCCCCCCCATCCACTTTCAGAATGGGGCATTTTCTTTGCAATTTGGGGCACGTTCTCTGGGAAGCGCCCCTGTTGCCCGGAGGGCGCCTAAGGGGCCCCCCCGTCCACTTTCAGAATGGGGCAATTTTGATTCTATTTGGGGCACTTTCCAGAAAAAGTATAAGTCCGGTACATATGGAACCCAGGTTCCACATGGGGCACTTTGAGTGACCCATATGGAACCCAGGTTCCACATGGGGCATTTCTTTGTGACCCATATGGAACCCAGGTTCCACATGGGGCATTTCTTTGTGACCCATATGGAACCCAGGTTCCACATGGGGCATTTCTTTGTGACCCATATGGAACCCAGGTTCCACATGGGGCATTTTGAGTGACCCATATGGAACCCAGGTTCCACATGGGGCATTTTGAGTGACCCATATGGAACCCAGGTTCCACGGGGACACTTCTTTTCATTTTGGGGCACCTGGGGGGTCCGGGGAGTGTCTGGGGGCACTCGAGTAAGTTTTTGGCACTTGTGTCAAAATGGGACACTTTTTTCATTTTGGGTCACCTGGGGGGTCGGGGTGAGTGTCTGTGTGAGGGAAAGGACTGTTAGAGATATTTCTCTTTGCTTTGCCGCTCTTTATATGCCAGCGGGGGATGGGATTTAATTGATGGCTTTTTTCTGAGGCTTTACCTCTAATAACTCATCCACGCTTTGAGGTAAGGGGCTGAAATTCGCATACGCGCATCAGGACGCCACGGGCGACCAGGTTGCAGAGTTTCAGACCCGAGCTACATTCCTAAAGGCCAAAGGTCGCTTGATTGATGTTAATTGATACCCTTTTATGGCATAACTCATAAACGCTTTAAGGTAGGGGCCTGAAATTCACATACTGGCATCAGGGCGACACGTGCGACCGCTATGCCAAGTCACAGACCCGAGCGACATTCCTAAAGGCCAAAAGTCACTTAAGTGATGTTAATTGATACCCTTTTTTGGAATAACTCATAAACGCTTTGGGCCAGGCGTCTCAAATTCGAGTATGACAATAAGGCCCCGAGGTATATCGATGGTGTTGAGTTTCGTACCCGTGACACGCTCCCCCAGGTGTCAAAGGTCGGCAGACTGCTGCCAGGTAATATTGGGCCACTTCCTGTAGGTAGAAAGTACCCCAAAATGGACAAGGTTCCAACAGATCAAGCAAGTTCAGCCAAGCTTTTTAATGGAATTTCTGCCTGATATTTGACTATGTCGTGCGCCACAGAGCCTTCTGCTAGGATGTCTTTGCCACGTTGCGATACGACCACCGCGGAGCTAGTTAGCTTTCTAGAAGGTCTACAGCGTTGGGACTTTGGGAGGATGATGTAGGTCTCATGTAAGAACAGCACGACAAGTTTCATGTGGTTCGGTCCATTTTTGTGGCAACGGCGACCACAAAGATTCAGGAAAAGGCGACCTTTCACGGCCCCGCCAATCGGAAAGTACCGGTCCGACGGGGACGGAACCGGTGTCTATCCGCTCGTCTCGGGCCCCGGAATAACATATGAAAAATTCAGACTCCTGCGACTTGTAGAAAAATATTTCCTCCAAATCATTCACTCAGGTCCAAGGGTGTAAGAGGGCATAAGTCTGACAGGCCCCTGTCTTGAGGAATTGAAACGGAGAAAAAAAAATTCTACAGGACATTGGGGGTTTTTTGTTCCGGATTATTGTTTAGTGGCTCCAGGGGATCCCCTGTTCCGAATCTGGGGCCCCTGGGGTGAAAGGTCGCCCCGCGGCAGCCAAAAAGACACGTTTTTAAAAAGTGCCCCAAAATGAATTTGAATCATTTTGGGATTCTCTGAGGCCTCACCCCTAATAATTCATAAACGCTTTGAGGTAGGGGGCTGAAATTCACATACGTGCATCGGGACGCCCGGGGCGACCGCTGTGCCGAGTTTCAGACCCGGGCGACATTCCTAAAGGCCAAAGGTCGCTTGATTGATCCCTCCACCTAAAGTGCCCCGAAATGATATCTCACCCCTAATAATTCATCAACGCATTGAGGTAGGGGGCTGAAATTCACGTACGTGCATCAGGACGCCAGGGGCTACCGCTATGCCGAGTTTCAGACCTGGGCGACATTCCTAAAGGCCAAAGGTCACTTAGGTGATGTTAATTGATACCCTTTCTTGGAATAACTCATAAACGCTTTGAGGTAGGGGGCTGGTATTCGCACACGCGCATCAGAGCCCCACGGGCGACCACGATGCCGAGTTTCAGACCTGAGCAACATTCCTATAGGCCAAAGGTCACTTAATAGAAGCCCCAAAATGACTTAAAGTGCCCCAAATTGCCCAAAAGTGCCCCATTCTCAACTCAACTTGTGTCTAAAATGGGACACTTTTTTCATTTTGGGGCACCTGGGGGGTCCGGGGAGTGTCTGGGGGCACTCGAGTAAGTTTTTGGCACTCTGGTCAAAATGGGACACATTTTTCATTTTGGGACACTGTTTTCATTTTGGGACACATTTTTCATTTTGGGTCACCTGGGGGGTCGGGGTGAGTGTCTGTGTGAGGGAAAGGACTGTTAGAGATATTTCTCTTTGCTTTGCCGCTCTGTATATGCCAGCGGGGGATGGGATTTAATTGATGGCTTTTTTCTGAGGCTTTACCGCTAATAACTCATCCACGCTTTGACGTAGGGGGCTGAAATTCGCAAACGCGCATCAGGACGCCACGCGCGACCAGGTTGCCGAGTTTCAGACCCGAGCGACATTCCTAAAGGCCAAAGGTCGCTTGGTTGATGTTAATTGATACCCTTTTATGGCATAACTCATAAACGCTTTGAGGTAGGGGCCTGAAATTCACATACTGGCATCAGGGCGCCACGTGCGACCGCTATGCCAAGTCACAGACCCGAGCGACATTCCTAAAGGCCAAAGGTCACTTAAGTGATGTTAATTGATACCCTTTTTTGGAATAACTCATAAACGCTTTGGGCCAGGCGTCTCAAATTCGAGTATGACAATAAGGCCCCGAGGTATATCGATGGTGTTGAGTTTCGTACCCGTGACACGCTCCCCCAGGTGTCAAAGGTCGGCAGACTGCTGCCAGGTAATATTGGGCCACTTCCTGTAGGTAGAAAGTACCCCAAAATGGACAAGGTTCCGACAGATCAAGCAAGTTCAGCCAAGCTTTTTAATGGAATTTCTGCCTGATATTTGACTATGTCGTGCGCCACAGAGCCTTCTGCTAGGATGTCTTCGCCACGTTGCGATACGACCACCGCGGAGCTAGTTAGCTTTCTAGAAGGTCTACAGCGTTGGGACTTTGGGAGGATGATGTAGGTCTCATGTAAGAACAGCACGACAAGTTTCATGTGGTTCGGTCCATTTTTGTGGCAACGGCGACCACAAAGATTCAGGAAAAGGCGACCTTTCACGGCCCCGCCAATCGGAAAGTACCGGTCCGACGGGGACGGAACCGGTGTCTATCCGCTCGTCTCGGGCCCCGGAATAACATATGAAAAATTCAGACTCCTGCGACTTGTAGAAAAATATTTCCTCCAAATCATTCACTCAGGTCCAAGGGTGTAAGAGGGCATAAGTCTGACAGGCCCCTGTCTTGAGGAATTGAAACGGAGAAAAAAAAATTCTACAGGACATTGGGGGTTTTTTGTTCCGGATTATTGTTTAGTGGCTCCAGGGGATCCCCTGTTCCGAATCTGGGGCCCCTGGGGTGAAAGGTCGCCCCGCGGCAGCCAAAAAGACACGTTTTTAAAAAGTGCCCCAAAATGAATTTGAATCATTTTGGGATTCTCTGAGGCCTCACCCCTAATAATTCATAAACGCTTTGAGGTAGGGGGCTGAAATTCACATACGTGCATCGGGACGCCCGGGGCGACCGCTGTGCCGAGTTTCAGACCCGGGCGACATTCCTAAAGGCCAAAGGTCGCTTGATTGATCCCTCCACCTAAAGTGCCCCGAAATGATATCTCACCCCTAATAATTCATCAACGCATTGAGGTAGGGGGCTGAAATTCACGTACGTGCATCAGGACGCCAGGGGCTACCGCTATGCCGAGTTTCAGACCTGGGCGACATTCCTAAAGGCCAAAGGTCACTTAGGTGATGTTAATTGATACCCTTTCTTGGAATAACTCATAAACGCTTTGAGGTAGGGGGCTGGTATTCGCACACGCGCATCAGAGCCCCACGGGCGACCACGATGCCGAGTTTCAGACCTGAGCAACATTCCTATAGGCCAAAGGTCACTTAATAGAAGCCCCAAAATGACTTAAAGTGCCCCAAATTGCCCAAAAGTGCCCCATTCTCAACTCAACTTGTGTCTAAAATGGGACACTTTTTTCATTTTGGGGCACCTGGGGGGTCCGGGGAGTGTCTGGGGGCACTCGAGTAAGTTTTTGGCACTCTGGTCAAAATGGGACACATTTTTCATTTTGGGACACTGTTTTCATTTTGGGACACATTTTTCATTTTGGGTCACCTGGGGGGTCGGGGTGAGTGTCTGTGTGAGGGAAAGGACTGTTAGAGATATTTCTCTTTGCTTTGCCGCTCTGTATATGCCAGCGGGGGATGGGATTTAATTGATGGCTTTTTTCTGAGGCTTTACCGCTAATAACTCATCCACGCTTTGACGTAGGGGGCTGAAATTCGCAAACGCGCATCAGGACGCCACGCGCGACCAGGTTGCCGAGTTTCAGACCCGAGCGACATTCCTAAAGGCCAAAGGTCGCTTGGTTGATGTTAATTGATACCCTTTTATGGCATAACTCATAAACGCTTTGAGGTAGGGGCCTGAAATTCACATACTGGCATCAGGGCGCCACGTGCGACCGCTATGCCAAGTCACAGACCCGAGCGACATTCCTAAAGGCCAAAGGTCACTTAAGTGATGTTAATTGATACCCTTTTTTGGAATAACTCATAAACGCTTTGGGCCAGGCGTCTCAAATTCGAGTATGACAATAAGGCCCCGAGGTATATCGATGGTGTTGAGTTTCGTACCCGTGACACGCTCCCCCAGGTGTCAAAGGTCGGCAGACTGC